>NW_010336212.1:92428-102404 GCF_000700745.2 Antrostomus carolinensis | reverse complement strand
CCGCCCCGCCGCTGCCCGGAGCCGCCGCAGGCGTTTGGTTTCCCCATCGCTGTGAAGTGCCCGGGCCGCGGCCCCGCGCCGCTCTCCTGCGGCCTCACGCACGGCTGGTTTGTAGGAGCCGGCGTTTGCGGCGGGGGGGAAGATTGTGCGTGAGGCTGTACCGGGCCCTGGCTGCTGCCCTTTCCCAGCCGGGGAGTCCCTGGAAAACAAGCGGGGAAGGAAGGTGCGTTGCCGCTGCCCACCGGTCCGGCCCCACCGGTCTGGTGCACCTCAGCATTGCCTACTCGCTAAACTATTGCCACAATAAAATAGTGCACCCAACATTACAGCTGTTATTGTGCCCTCCGTGATTTTAGCTTCAGTTCATACAAATTATTTCCTCTGTTGTAGTTCAGAACATGTTTTAAGCCAAAGAGTGATCTATATAAAAGTGAGCAAATTGCTGGAATGACTGCTAAAAGTATCTGGTAATATTGATAGGCAGCATGAGCTCATGAGCTGCCAGGAGCACATTCTTGCTGCATGCAATAATCACAATCACCCATCACTCTCAGTAAGAGAAGTGACATTGGTCATCAATGACCCAGGCTTGTTAAATTATAAGGAAACTGGTACTGGTAGTTTTCTTGAATTTTCACTGCTGCATTAAATTAAAATTAGCTTTAATCCTTGAGAAGCTCACAGGAAAGTGACACAAAAATAACTATGCAAGGTTTGGGTGGGAAATCACCTAATACAATGCTCTGGACCATGTTGCATTGTTCTTGACCGGATAACTTCTGCAGAAAAGCTTCACATCTATGTACAACTAGTGTTGATGCTTTTGTCTCCCACGCTGATGAGTTTGGTGATACTGGTGTCACTTTTTTTTTTTTTTTTTTTTTTAAATCCAGCAATGTAGTTGTGGCTCAGTAAGGATAAAACCGTGCAAATACAAGCTTACAACAAGTTCAGATGCAAGCAAAGAACCAACGTAATGACTCAAGACATACTTATGAGCTGCATTTTCTACCCGCCAATTCCTCTTTGTTCTGTGAGTGGGAGGAATAAAAAGGCCAACTGACAGGCTTGAGGTTCAGACCCACCTTCAGGGTACTTCGGTCCAGCAACTATTATTTCTTAGCCTATAGATATGGGGAGCTGAGTGCAGCGAAAGGCATTTAGCAAGCTTTTGCTGGCTCCTTGGGTCGGGCACAGAAATTTGGGATGGTGCTGCTGAAAAGCAAGGTAGGAGCAACCAGCAGAGGATCTAGCCCTTTGGCTACTAAAGTCAGATCATGCTGGTTTATATCAACTGCTTTCTACCTTCCCCCTCACTAGAGGCATGGATCGGTGTGGATGTATACAAGGTCCTGCACCTGGGTCAGGACAATCCCTGATGTCATTACAGGCTGGGGGATGAGGGCATTGAGAGCAGCCCTGTGAAGAAGGACCTGGGACTTGGGGGTACTGGTGGATGAAAAACTGGACGTGAGCTAGCAATGTGTGCTTGCAGCCCAGAAGGCCAACCGTATCCCGGGCAGCATCAAAAGAAGCATGGCCAGCAGGTCAAGGAATGTGATTCTGTCCCTGTACTCTGGTGAGACCCCACCTGGAATACTGCATCCAGCTCTGGAGTTCTCAGCAAAAGAAAGGCATGGACCTGTTGGAGCAGGTCCAGAGGAGGGCCACAAAAGTGATCAGAGGGATGGAACACTTCCTATGAAGAAAGCTGAGAGAGTTGGGGTTGTTCAGCCTGGAGAAGAGAAGGTTCTTTCAATACTTAAAGAGGGCCTATAAGAAATATGGAGACAGACTTTTTAGCAGGCCCTGTAGTGATAGAACAAGGGGTAATGGTTTTAAACTAAATGGGGGAAGATTTAGACTAGATATGAGGAAGAAATTTTCGTCACCAGTGAGGGTGACAAAACACTGGAAGAGGTTGCCCAGAGAGGTGGTAGAAGCCCCATCCCTGAAGACATTAAAGGTCAGGTTCTGTGGGTCTCTGAGCAACCTGATCTAGTGGAAGATGTCCCTGCTCAGGGCAGGAGGGTTGGAGTAGATGACTTTGAAAGGTCTCTTCCAACCCAAACTGTTCTGTGATTCTGTGATTTCCCAGTCACTCCTGTTGCACCTCACTCTGCCAACCAGCTGGAGCAGTGAATCCAGAGCTCCACTTGCTCAGCTCCAGCTTTGCTAGAAGCTAAGAGCTGATTCTCCTAGCAAGATCACCCAGACCACAATCTGTCACTGGAGAGTGGTCTTGCAGTATCAGCCCCCTGTATAAAAAACAAATAGCAACATTTGTTAATGTTAATCTGTTTTTGTGAAATCCGTTATTGTAATAGCTGATAAATGTTGATGTCTGTCAAGACAGCACCATGGAAAATGAAGTTTTCCTTTGTAATCTTTGAGGATTTGAGAATTTGAAATAAAGTGGTGATGCAATTGCTCCCGAAAGAATAATATTTTTCATGATAAGCCTGTTTAAAAGCAATAAAAGCTCAAGGCTGCAGACAACTTGGGCTGTTGTTTATTAAGAACCCCTTAAAACATGCTGTTTTCAATAACTCTGTTAGTGATTTTGGAAATGAATTGTGTATGAATTATCAAATGAGGCTGATGGCAAAGCCTGAGCAGTATCAAGCTCTAATCCCTGAGTTTTCTGGCAAATGTACAGAAATTGAGGCATATACAATATTCAGTAAGGGGGATATTTCCAGTTTCCCCCCTGGCCTGCTCTCTCCCCAGGGCTGCCAGGCTCTGCTTTCTGCCAGCAGGGCTGGCCAGAACAGTTTGAAGGACAAAGGTAAGAATGGAGAGCAATGACCACAAACAGGATGGAAATCTTCTCCAATCTTGTGTACCTGTAACATCCTTTGGACAGATACAGGCTGTGGATGTGGTGTACCTGGACTTCAGTAAAGCCTTTGAAACCATTTCCCACAGTATTCTGCTTGAGAAATTGGCTGCCAATGGCCTGGACAGGCACACTCTCTGCTGGGTTAAAAACTGGCTGGATGGCCATGCCCAAAGAGTGGTGGCTAGTCACAAGTGGCATTCCCCAGGGCTCAAGTGTTGGGGCCAGTCCTGTTACTTCTCGTAACTTACTGCAGTACAGAGTGCACAAACATTGAACAACAAGTAGTCTCTCAAGGAGCTTGTAATCAAAATTATAGGCTCTGGGCTGACCAGTGGATGAAGACATACAGATGGGGCATCCCAGGAAACAAGCAAGGCTGTGGTAAACTCAGAGGTTTTATTACTGTATTTTTGTACACATCATTGACTGGGAGTTTTAAGAACTGGTTTTGAGAAGGATTATGAAGACACGCCTGGCATGTTCACATCAATTCCTCTGAGGCATGAAGAGCAGTGTAAAGGGAAGCTGCTCAGCTCACACACCGGTTTTTGGAAGAGGAAAGTTTTCAGTGAAAAAAAATTTATATTTGTCAATGGCAAAGAATGGATTAAGTTGGTTACATTTAGACTCTAACCAATGTGTAATTTTATTGAAAAATGTGGAGTCTTTTCAACATTTATTTTATAAGGATGTTCCTGTTTAAGCTTTGAGCATTGCTTTGATTATTGTGGTGCTTTATGTACAAAGAGAAACCATCTTTCCTGACCATGGCAAGGTTGTCAGCTACACGTCTTTTGACAAAAGCTTTCACAATTATACTTTGTGTCTGAGAAAGCTCCCCAGTCTTTTCAAGAAGACCACGCATAAGGGTCAGTTGGGCCTCATCTATTCTATTTTGCTCATCTGGATGAGTTCAGCTCTTAGGATGTTCTTTTTCCCCTTTTACCTCTTCTTTCCCTTTTATAAATTACTTTTAACCTGGTCTAAAGTTATGGTATCATGATTGTCATATACATAGTGCTATGCATCTTCAGAGAGATAAAGGTTAATGAATCCTATTAATTTATCTTGTAATTTCATCAGAGTTTTAACACATGTACTTCAGATAGATTTTTTTTTTTTTTTCAAGATCAGTGTTGAAAATCCTAATTACTTCAGAGAAGAATCTTTTATTTTATCCTCATATCTCTATGATGTATCTGGGGAATTTTTGTTTCTACCATTTTACAGATTGCTGGAATACAAAAAGGTCAGGTGGGCTCTAAATATTTGTGTACATTAGAAGCGTAAAAACAGTGGCTACAGCCCTCACCTGGCTGTGAGGTGAAAGTGGTGGGCAGAGGCAGCTGCACAGCTGAGATTTCAAGGAATGAACCAGGCAGTGTTAGTGGAGAGGTTACAACTCCTCTTCCCCATTTTCCTTCTGATAAATGTGTGCCTAGGTGTAAATCCACAGGAAGGAAGCAAGTGCAACGAACTGAGAAATTTGGGTGGCATTCAGGGATATGCAAGATGAGTTAAAATGAAGCAAAACAAGAAGATCTTGCAGATTAAAGATATGGATTAGAATCTATATTTTCTTGTTTTCACAGTGGGCAGATTTGACACATATAGAGAGGTTTAAACTGTGAAGTTAAACATGTTCTCTTGATATATCTGTACAAGGAAAAAAAAATAAATTACTTGTTTGAGGAGTGTGTGTTTAAGAAAATCTGATGGGAGACTTTTGGAAAAAGTGAGTGCATCATGTGTATTCTTGTTTGTCACCACTGAAGCAGTGACTCTTGACTTGTTCCATGAAAAAGGATAATTAGAGCCTGTCTCTGTGTATGGAAATTCCCTTGCTGTCAATTGCTTTTGTAGTTTTCTGCCCCAGGGAGACTAAAATTAACTGTTTTCAGTGATCAATGAATGTAAGCCACAGCTGAGCATTTATATTTACTTTACCAAATTATATCCAAGGCTGCTGAATTTAAGCCAAAAGCTTCTATGAAGGTTGGTTTTATATGTGTCAAGGTGAAAGCTGCTTAGGCAGTCAGAGTAGACATGACAGGATAAGTGCGTTCTGGTCAAAAACTGGTTGCAGAAATTATTTTAGGATTTTCTGGGTCTCTTTTAGCCAAGCTAGTTAGTGGAAATAGAGATGTTTATAGTAGCTTTCAGCATAGCCTCTGATGTTTAATATGAGAAAGGAAGAAAAAAAGTACCCCCATGAGGTCTCCTGAGTTACTGTTTTGATGATTTACCAGTTAGTGCTCAAATGGTCTCCAGTGAGGGGGTGAGAGAGTTTGCTGTTTAATACCGACAATGGGAATACAGTTCTTTGTGAGCAGACGGAGAGTGTGGGGAATAGCAAAGGGGTTGGGTTTAGACATTTTTAGATATTTCTTTTTTCTTTCCTCCCATCAGTAGAAGTCTGGAAATATTTTCAGTGTGTTTTCATAATTCATTCTCATCTGTTTTCTTTCTTTTTTTTTTTTTTTTTTAATTTTTGCTTCTCACTGCAGTTTATAGGATGTATCAGCAGAGCTGTTATTAATATGTCAGAATATGTTACAGGGTAAAACTCACAATGACTCAGTGGGATCTGCATTTGAGTGCTGAAAAAAGTGATGATCTGGTGAAAAAGGTCCCGGGCTGACTGTACGAGTGACACCTACTTCAGTGTTTGCAGCAGTACAGGGACTGTTATAATCTATGTTTCCTGTATGCTTAAGCATGTTAAAGATTATAAGGAACCCTAATGGGGTTTGAGAAAATATTTAGGACAGGTTCCTGCTAAGTGGGCCAGCTGCACGTTGTAAAAGGTTGGGAAAGGGATGCAGGATATGGAGAGCTGCTCAGTTCCGGATGGCAGCTCCTGAGACTGTTTGTGGGGAAGAAAACCATCTGCTTGAACCTTGCAGCACAGTGGTCAAAGTCAGCAGCTACTCTTCAGCTGTCCAGTGGTAGCTCGTTAAAACGTGGTAGCCCAAGTGTTTATGACTGTTTAGTCACATAAACGGAGCAAAGAAAGGCATTAAAGCTTGGTGTAGTGTGAAACCAGAACCTGAGTGTTGGTCAGAATTTCAGGGTTCGTGCTGTTCACCAACTGAAATGAAAAAGGAAAAGGGGTATTGTGAAGGAGATGTGCAAATGGCTTTGGTGCTGGTGGGATCTGCAGCAAGGACTAGATGATTTCTCCATAAGCATCTAACAGTTAAACTAGATTCTGGTGGAGAATCATTGTACAAGCAGTAACTGTGCTCGGCTGCTCTCTGTTGCAAACGTTCTGGGATTAGCGGTCACTGATGGAGGGTCCTGCTCTTCAGCTTAGATCACCAGGTTTGCTGGAGATTGCTAAATGCTCTGGTTTAATTAGGACACTGCTAATGGTTGTTTTATACTTCTGTTGATGGAGCGTCACTTTGAGGGACACTAATGTCCAATGGGAAGCAGATGATGACTGCGGGTGTGAAGCAGAGTGCTGACAGTAGTGGATGACTTAAAAAAATGAAAATCAAACCCTTCAGCTCTTAGCTACCACAAGCTTACGTGTTTTGAACATTTTAAAAAACCCCTGATGATTTTTTTTCTGAAGGTGCAGATTCCCATCTATTCAGCAGCTGGATCAAGTACATCTCAGAGCCATTTATGAAAACTATCCATCTGGAATCTGACTTTATATGTGACGATCACTTGATTTAGACTAACATGATTTAGTTTGCATTTCTAAACCATACTTTGGTGGTTTACTACCACTAACTTTTCCAGATTATTTCTGCAGCTTATTATTTAACACACATCTATGTTGAAAGTTTTTTGAGCTTCTCACAGGTTTCTGCTCTTTTCATGCTTTGGATATGGAAGAGGAATACTGAGCATGTTATACTTGAATTAAGTCATTCTCTTGTGCAGTTCCTTTGCAAAAATACTTAGGATCTGATAAACTACTTATCCTAAGAATGCATTTTTGGTCTGTTTGCAATATGTTGATGAGTCAGAAAGTCTCCAAGGAATTTAGGACATTCTTAGCAATAAATTAACCCAACCCTGGAGAAACAACAAGACCTTGCTAAAATGTAGAAAAAAATATTTTCCATTCTTTTTCATCATATAGTTTTAGAATGGCTTATTGGAAAGCCAGAAATATATATAGGTCAGCTGGGTACAGAGTAGTGAGTTTTTCCTTTCCAAGGCATTGGCCATTCCTATATTTAGCGTTCATAAAGGTCTGACTTTTACTTGCTCAAAGAGTGCTTCACTAACACTATTGTTGTTTTTTTCTTAATGTATACTGTAGTTATCTTTTTATAGTATAACAGCTTGGTTGAATCTTGACTTCTTTAGGTAAATTAAGTAATTTTTGAGGTAAAAACCTTCCTTTATGAAAATGGATGCTCCTTTGCAAAAAGTAGAATTTGTAGAGTACTTTTTAAAATGACATACAATTTAAAAATACCTACTTTGAAAACTCCACTGAGAAGAGAGATAAGGAGAGATTGGAAGACAAATGCCATGTGAGCGACTGATATTTTTACTAACTATTTTTAGTCAAAAAAGTGTAGTTGTTCCCATTCTTGGGAAGGTCCACTTGGATTACATTCCTTCTGTCTGTAAGAATTCTCTGGTATGACTAGCACAGCCCCTATGGTGTCCATGTAACTAGCTCATGCACTATATATTTGTATATATAATATACATGCATATTATATGTACAAATATCTACCTGTTACAGTGTTTTGCTTTGTCCAGCTTATTCAAAAGGAAGGGGGTAGGAGCAGATAGAATGCAAAGTTACTTTCCAGACAGGATGTACATGATAAATAGTTAAAGAAGTCTAGCAAACTGTGATTAACCTTCAGTTGCCTGCTTCTGGGGTTTTTCCCTCTAGGCTGCTCCCTCCCAAGGCTACGTGCTCTTTCTCTTTTTGCCTGTCACATAGCTTTATATTAAATCCAGATGGAATAAAAGTCTTGCCTAAATGAGTCAGCAGCACCTAGTGCTGAAAGAAATTATATGTATATGATGCTTGCATCTTAAAATTTCCTTCAATATTCATGCTTGTGGCAGCAGTGGTAGGAGACATAGTAGAGAAAAGTGATTAGGTTAGGGATCGGTTTGTTCTCCAAAATTGTTTTGACCAGAGCTAGATGATCCTTGAACAAAAAGCCAGCTGTGTTGTCTTAGTAGCAAGGAACGTTGAATTGTGGAGATTAACTGATAAGAACAGAAAAAAGAAATTTTTAAGAGACCTACTGTAGATAGATCTGGGAGAAGAAAACATTGTTAGTCCTAGACTAGCAGATCTTTTACACATTCCATGCTTGGGAGATTACTGAGTCTATTTTGGAAATCCAGCATGCATTTTTATTTTCTTATTTAGTTGTCCTTCCTCTTGCCATAAAAGTCCCTCTCTTTTTGTATTCATGCCTTTGAAGCTGCAGATTGCTGTATCTCTTTAATTGTCATAGAGCCAAGGTCTTAAAAATCCTGTTCTATTTTAGTTGCTCACTATATATCAGTCTCTCCAGCTCTCTGATCATTTTTGCTGTTTTCTGGACTCTTTCCATTTTCCCCCTCGGTCTTTCTGATAGTTAGATGGCTATAACTGCATGTAAAATTCCTGGCAGACGCACAGAGAGTAAGGTCATCTACAGATAGATTTTCACCTCCCTTCTTTTTGATATGATGTATTTGTGAAAACAGCTTAAAAATGTTTTGTTTGTATTGCAAACAATACTTTTAGTTTTTTAGTATGGTCTCTCTCAGGCATTATAGTTTAAGATTAATCAAAATAAATGCTCGGCCTCGACTGCTTCTGTTTATGCCAGCTGAAGGTCTGCCCCTTTTATTTTCAGTAGGCAGCTTAAATTTATGGCTGCTTCAATTTTTTGTTTTATGTGTGTGTGTGTCTGTGTGTGCTCATGTTCCTTCATTGATGCTATTTATCACTTTTGCATGGCTTTCTTATTTTCCTCTTTGACAAAGAATTCTATGTAAAGATTCCCGTTCTCCAGTGGGAAACCTGTTAGTCCTACAGCTGAAACACGTCAGAATTCCAGCTTTTCCAGCTGAACCTTTAGGAATAAGGGCAGAATCAGAGACTTGAATGCCAAAGTACTTGGTGACAGTATCCAGGCTATATATGGTAAAACAACATAAACAATACTCTGAATTCTAGGCTACTCCTGAGACTTAGCCCCATCTTGCTCTTCAAAGCAGTTTTCCCTCAACCTGAGCTCTGCTTCCTTAAAAATCCTGCTCATGTTGGGCCAGGAGATGCTCTGACAATGTTCCTGGGACTCTTCTAAGGAAGCATGTGAGAAGCATCTCTCTCATCCCCAAAGTACAAGGGCAATGAAGGTGTGTGTATATCTACGCTTTGCTTTGGTGACTATCTAAAACATATGCTGGGCACTCAGAACCTTTGAATATCAAGTTTATGAGATGATATTGCCATATTATACTGAGAGAGTGGCAAGCCTGAGGCATTTCTTTGATTATGACTCATTCTGTTTTCCATTTCAGCAGCTCCAGGTTTATTTTGGTGCCTTAACCAAGTATTTTAGATTTGTTTAACTCTTCATCACAGGCTTTCTAGGTTACTTCAGGTTTGTTAGTAAAAGAGAAGTGAAAGACAGGAGAACACAGCTTTTGAGCACCTTCTGACATGAATACGAAAGTACCAGTATGGTCATCTGAACACTGAGAGCTGATAGACCAGGGCTTTGTTTTTCTCTATATATAACTTCTGGCAAGACATCTGTGCTTTTTGTGCTATATTGTCTTTTATCTGTGTGACTCATTACCATTTCATTGTGTGGGAATGAAATGATGCAGTTTTGTCAGACTTGTGTTTATTAATCCTGTGAAGCATATTGGGGAACCCATTTGTCTTTATATGTGCCCAGTGTGCCATTTAAAAACCTGTTAGTGTGTGCTGCACAATACTGTACACATACCTCCCAGCTGTACCATGCAAATTCAGAACTCTCTGGCAAACTCTCCTTTTCTCTCAGATTAATTTTATAGTTCACATCCTGGTAACACTGCATGGATATCCAAATTCTCAGAAACAGTATATTAAATCTTTTTAGTCACTTAGTTTGCCTCATTGGTATATCCTTTGCTTCTTGAGCTGATTTGTAATAA
>NW_010336212.1:72275-92414 GCF_000700745.2 Antrostomus carolinensis | reverse complement strand
GGGAAAGCTGTGAGGAATGTAAAAGCTGTTTTAAATAGACTCTGCCTGTTGTGTGTGATAAGGTGGATGCAACTTGTACCTTCACCGTGAGTTTGAAAATACAGTAAGGACTCAACTCTGGAATCACCACAAAGTCTGATGAAAGTGCATAATATTAAGTTGTTCACTGGTCCTTCTCTGACTCCAGTGGAGATATATTTTGCCCAGTCCTTGGTTTGCAGTAGATCAGGTCAATGGTATGGGTAGGGTCAAAAAAGCCACCACTTTTTTCCTAGTTTGCTGCCTGCCCATCACATGGTTAGGAAGCAGTTGACTGGTTTCACAGTTGGGTTGTTGCCTATGATGATCTTTGTTAATGCTGGGAGGAAAGCTGAGGTGCAAAGGGGCACAGAGAGTGTGCCCATTGCTACCCACAGTGAGTGCATAGGATGAAGCATAAGCCTGCCCAGAACTGTTACCAGCAGAAATAGCAGTGCAGCCTTTAGGGCCAGGCATTCTGCAGGTTCACTGGGATGTATTTTACTGAAAGCACTCAGTCTGCCTGGGAGGACCTCCTGCAAGAGGCTGGCCAGGAGGGATTTTTTAAAAAATGAGAACACAGTTGCAACAACAGGGCTGTGCAGTCTAATTGTTCCTCTAAAAGGTGTCAGAAGAAAAAAATGCTCACCTTCACCTGTTGTACATAGGATACAGATTTTTATGATATTTTTAAAGATATAATTTTAAGACAGGTCTGTGAGAAAATGTCTTTTCTTTCTGTTTGGTTCTATTCAGACATAATTTCCAGATCATTGTGACATGAAAGAGCATGTATTTACAGAGTATTACAGAATGTCTCTGAGAGAACATAGCTGAAGGCAATATAACCTGGAGAACGACGCCTCATAAATTCCACCCTATCTCATGACCCATCCAGAAGAGGTGGTTTTGTTCAGACACTGATCAAAAATCAGCTGTCATCGTCTAGGCAAGGAAGATCAACAACAGACAATGTGAACGTCTACCCAGAGCTCACCAAGGAGTAAGCAGAGAGCAAACATCTAAAGAAAATTCAGGAACAGAGCTGAAGCCTGACATGATTAGCAGAAGCATGTTTTTGTAATTAGTATGTTCTTCTCAACAGCTGAAATGTTTTCCTCCTTGCTAAGTGCTCTGTACAAGTCAGTTGGGCACTGGGGAAAGCTGGCCAAGCATTCCGGTGTTTGCAGAGAAGTGCCACATGCCTCCACAGAGTGCAATGTTTGAATATGTTTGTGAAGTTATTTTCCCTGTAACATCTTCAAACTATGACTAACAAATAAAGAATCAGAAGAGTACAGACTGGCTATGCCATCCTTCCCACTGATAAACTCACTCTTGCTTATCTGCCCTGGCAGTGTGTCTGCTCTGGGCATCCGCATCCTGACGGCTGCAAGAAAGCAGATGCTGTGGCAAAGGCAGGCAAGCAGCACAACTGAAGCTGAAATGGTAGACAATGGGTAAAAATGAAAGGCAGGGAAGGCAAAAAGCAGCATTGTCTTTTTCCTTTGAACATTATACAAATCTCCACTAATAACCTCTATAGCAGAAATTTATAGAACACAAGCTAGATGGAGAGGAATTTTGCCTCTCATCTGCTCTGAGTCTAGTGAGTTTTACATACAATATCCAAAAGAAGCTGAGTGTTGCCCAGGTTTTATGTTTCCCAGGTACAGAAGTTACAGGAACAACGAATCTTATCTCTGTTTTTATCTCAGCATGCCTGGCAGAGAGAAGGGGCTTGGCCTTTGGAATCTGTGCATGGCTCAGCCAAATATTTCATGTCAACTGAAGTTCAGGGAAAGCAAAGAGACATTCAGCACAAAGGAATTGTTTACATACTGGGGCTGCCGTTTTGCAGGTGAAAATGAGGGTGGCTCTGTCTTTTGAAAGCCTGAGGAATGGAGAGGTTAAAAGGCTGAGGGCACCTACCCCAACTCTTTGCTATGGGAGATGAACTTATTTGGTCTGATTTCTCTGTGAGTAGGCTTTGTAAGATACTGAAGCAGAAGTCCATATGGTAAACACTCCTTGTGAAAGAAGAAATTTGTGGTTTATTAGTTGTATAATGCAGTAACTGAGGTTAACTACTGAAACAATATTTGTTGCTCTATTAATGGTCAAAGAGTTTGATAGTGAAAATAAGCTGTGAAAATAGTTGTTTAAAGTTTCTTATATTCACACTAACTTTCAAAGTAGGGTGTCAGCTCTGCCAGCACATCAGTCAGCATCACTGAAGATTTGTTCCTGCACAGCACTTCTCTGCAATCTGAACTGAGGAGAACCGGGAACACATGTATGGTAACTAAAGCAGAAACTGGAGCCCAGTTGCTTGCTGGGCACAAGGTGGCTGTGAGGTCAGGTGTTACAAGAGAAACACCAATCCCTGAATTATTATTTTGGACAGTAAGAGAAAAGGGAAATAACATAAGTATTTTTTGCATTAAAATGTGCTTAAGTGTGCCCACCCATGTTAATAGTCTAGCAGATGAACATTGGATTAGTGCTCTATCAAAGTGCAGTTCCCTTTCTTCTAACCATTCTCACCATTAAGGGATACTGGTAGTTTTTTGCAGAGCTCTGGGAGCAGGTTGGGTTTGATAACAACTATGCTAATGCCTGTCTGGGTGGTTGAGTAAGTGTTTTAATTCCATTCACCAGATCAGAATTAGAGATTGAGGACTCAGTCCATTCATTCAGGAAAATGACCACCTCTCTGTCTACCAACTCAATCTACCAGCACAAGTTTGAAAACTTAATAGAAGCTCTTTTATGCCTCTAGCAATGTACCACATGCTGTTATGTCAGGCAGGTAATTGTTTTGGGTACACCAAAAGATCAAGTTTAACAATTTATGACCAGATAAGAGAGACATAAATATTGTTTGATGGGAGCTGGCCAAGTGCCGACCTGCAGCATGGTTATTAATTGGGGTTAACTCCAGGGGCTTAACAGAAGGGTTCAGCCACTTCCAGGAGAACAAAGTGGCAGCCTCAGGGGTGGCTGCTGTGGTTTCTGGTTCCTCCGCACTCATTTAAAGGGAACCCTTGTTTTTAGCAGTGGGATTACAATTTCGTTTTGTGGAATATGAAAACGTTTGTAATTTTTTTCATGTAGTTGTGTGACACTATCCACATCTAAAGTTTGTTTCATGTGAGGTTTGACAGACTGCTGTATTCATAGGCTTCTTGGATATTGGTTCAGTGTTAACTCTGGGTGCATTTATTTAGCTGAGCCATTTTTGCTGAAAAATTGGCATCTTACATACTTTTGATAAAACTAGGTCTTTTTTTTTTAAATTTTCAGCGAGGTGGGAACAGTTAGATTATTTGTATTGTATGCCAGTCAAAACCACAATATCCTACTTCTTCCCCCATGTTGGCTGGTTAGGGCACTTCCCTGTGATATGTAGGCTTTAATTTCCAGCCTCCTGAGGCTGAAAAAGCTGAACCCAAAGCTTATTTATAGAGTGATTCTGCTAACCACAATGATATTGTGCAAAGGGGGACAGCATCACATACAGTTCTGGTCTCCAAGCTATTGATATATGCTGACTGGATATCTATCTGCTTTGCTAGTTGCAGATATTTTAGCTGGAGATATATCAGCTCAACTCAAGCACAGAAGAATTATTCTTTTGGGTGACAATAAATGAATAGGAGAAGCCAGATGCTGAAAGTAGTCTAATAATAAACAGCATTATATCTACTACAGGCATAACTTTCTGTACTAGCTT
Organism: Antrostomus carolinensis; assembly: GCF_000700745.2. Classification (NCBI taxonomy): domain Eukaryota; kingdom Metazoa; phylum Chordata; class Aves; order Caprimulgiformes; family Caprimulgidae; genus Antrostomus; species Antrostomus carolinensis. Next base: position 88,660 of record NW_010336212.1, on the reverse strand, counting down.
AAAAATTTAGCAGGGGGATTTGTTTAGGCTGTGAATTTGTCTTGCTGCTTAACATCAGGGGAGACAAACTGTGCTCAACTCTTTTGGAACCACCTTGAGAAAAAGAAATCATTTCAGAAATTTAGGAAACTGAATATGTGTCCAAAATGCTTCCTTTCACAGCATCAGCCAGTCTTCAGTTCTATGATTTTTACATCCTGGTGCCCATATTTATTTCTGGCCCGATTTCTTAATCTCTTGGTTTACAGCCTTTTGTCATCAGACAAGGAAACAGAGGAAGCTTATTGTTCCCAATTCCTTATTAGAAGAAAGAAAATATAATTGTCCTTATGAGTGCTTTCTCTCTGTTCCATTGCAGAACATTAATCTAGAACCTGTATAAACTGTCTCTGAGTAAAAAAGTGTATCATATACATTTAATTTCATTTTCCACTATTACATGGAGGAGATATATATGGAGTGTGTGCTTTTTTTTTTTTTTTTTTTTTTTTTTTTAATAAGTAGCCATGCCAGAAAATCACCAGTGGAGATGAAAATGGATCTCTGTAGGTATGAAGCATACCAAATACTACTGCCTGGTTTGATTTTGTGTTTCTGTTTACATTATCACTAACACGCCACTGTTTTTTAAAATTACGTTATCTCCTGCAGGATAAGATAGTAACATACTTCCCTTTGGCTTTCAAGCTGTATTTAAGCTGGGTTTAGTTTACCATTTTAATAAGGAGAACTTCCTACACAATTCTCTGTATCATGCATAAACACAGATTCCTGTTTATTCATACTGAGAGATCTGTTAGTATTGTATTATACTAACATCTGTATCTTGAAACAAAATGCACTAATTTTTAAAAATCCATGAATGAATAGCATGTGTAGTCAGGTTTATAGAATATTAAGTTGATGAAAAGTTGAAGTGTAAACAATCAGGGAAAGCCACCTGAGCTTATTTAATTAACTTCTAGAAAAATGCAAACATGTAGGGAGAAATATTCCTGTATGTTTTGACACATTTCTTTGTTCTTCTGTCCATCAAGATAGAATCCCTACACAATAGAAATCCGGGGGTTGTTTAATGTCTGGATAACTGAGGACAGAATAAGGACTATACAGCCTGTTTATGTGCCTTATATCTTGGACCTGTCAGGAATGTGCTGCAGCCCCCGTCCAGCCGGCTTAGCTGGGCTGCCTTCCTGTGGGAGCCACATTGTGTTGGGGACAGAGACAGGGCAGCCCCAGCATCCTCCTGAGCAGGGACTGGCAGTGTGGGTCCTGCAGCTAAGAAGCCCTTCCAGCTCCCGCAGGTGAGACATAACCCTCGTGAGCTGTATGCGACAGGACTTTACATGGGAGGCAGTGCTGGTGCAGACAGTGAAAATGTTTCCATCCCACACACGCTGCAACAACAGAGGTGACTTGAATTGCAGTTCTTGCATTGAAGTGAACACAGGAACCGCTCCTCATCAATTATTTTGGTGTAATAAGGTGATGTGAGAAGTCAGAAGGAAAAGTTCATCGCTTCATGAAATGTTCTATGAAGGAACTATCTGGATTTATCTTTAAATTGGAGAGATATGGATTTGATGGGTGGACTGTTGGGCAAATGAGGAATTGGTTGGATAGTCACATTCAAAAGGTCAACAACTCGATGTCCAGATGGAGACTGGCGACAAGTGGTGTTGCTCAGAGGTCCACATTGGGACCAGTACTGTTTAGTATCTTCATCAGTGACACAGACAGTGGGATCAAGTGCACCCTCAGCAAGTTTCCTGATGACACCAAGCTGAGTGGTGAGGTTCATATGCCTGAAGGATGGGATGCCAACCAGAGGGAACCTGGACAAGCTTGAGAAGTGCACCCATGGGAACCTCATGAGGTTCAACAAGGCCAAGTGCAGGGTCCTGCACCTCGTTTGGGACAATCCCTGATGTCATTACAAGCTGGAGATGAAGGCATTGAGAGCATCCCTGTGGAGAAGGACCTGAGGGTACTGGTGGATGAAAAGCTGGATGTGAGCCGGCAATGTGTGCTTGCAGCCCAGAAAGCCAATTGTATCCTGGGCTGCATCAAGAAGTGTGGCCAGCAGGTCAAGGAAGGTGATTCTGCCCCTGTGCTCTGGTGAGACCCCACCTGGAGTACTGCATCCAGCTCTGGAGTTCTCAGCCCAGGAAAGACACGGACCTGTTGGAGCAGGTCCAGAGGAGGACCACAAAAGTGATCAGAGGGATGGAACACCTCCTGTGAAGAAAGGCTGAGAGAGTTGGGGTTGTTCAGCCTGGAGAAGGCTCCAGGGACACCTTATTGTGGCCTTTCAGTACTTAAAGAGGTCCTATAAGAACTATGGGGACAGACTTTATATCAGTGCCTGTAGCGATAGGACAATGGGTTATGGTTTTAAACTAAACAAGGGTAGATTTAAACTAGATATAAGGAAGAAATTTTTTACAGTGAGGGTGGTGCCAGAGATATGGTAGAAGCCCCATTCCTGGAAACTTTGAAGGTTACGCTGGACAGGGCTCTGAGCAATGGGATCTAGTGGAAGATGTCCCTGCTCACTGCAGGGGGGTTGGACTAGATGACCTTTAAAGGCCCCTTCCAACCCAAATCATTCTATGATTCTATGATTTACTGTAAGAGACATGGCCATGCTTAAGTGGTGCTATCTTTTCTAAAGAATGTGCTTTTATCAGGCAGTATTTCTTTAGGGACAACTGAATGATGGGAAAACATTTTCACATGGTGATAAATTCTCATTCATGTAGCCACATCTGAGAATACTTCTATTGAGATGATAATGTTAAAGTAAAATACTGAACTGGTGAATGCCAGAGTGTGAATGGTGGCTTAAAAATTATCTTCTAGTGAGAAAATGAAAGATAAATTCCATTTACAGGAGAAAAGATAAAGCTTTCTCCAGATTCCTTCATTGCAGAGTGTGTATCTGTCTCCATGAAACAACTTTTGGAAGTGCTGGAGAACTATGACATGGAGGCCCTTCCAGCCCCAGCATTCCCTATAAGCATATGTTTAACTTAACATTTTGCCTAGAACATTTTCCCTGACAATGCTGTCAGTATTTTAGCATCTGTGATCCTAATTTCTATCTATGGAATATTTTAAATAGTTTGATAGGAAAGAGCTTTAGGGTTGTATAATATGAGACAGCTATGTACATTTTTCAGGGTCCTGTAAAAATAGCAAATTTATATTCTTCATGAAATTGGGGCATTCCTTGAGCAGACATTGCCTTGCTTCATAGTAAATCAGCTCCAGTACCTTTGGTACACATGAATTTATCAAGAGCATGTCTCTGAAAGGTCAACATATTGCTCAGTCTAGTCAAAATGTCTTTCCAAGTTTTGAATTGCACAAACTTTGGTCTTGAGAAAAGTTCCCCTTGAGTGATTCCTTTATTATAAAAAATACTGTGTTGATTTGCTAGTGAATTTTCAGCATGTTTCTTCTTGAAACATGTTGCTAAGGCACACTGTCTTGTTTTGTTTTCACCATCTGGGCAACACTTCACCATGTACTAGGAAAATCACTTTGAGGAACATGGGCTATTGACTAATCCAGCACTGAAGAGCTGCTGTCCACAACCACCTATAGCCCAAATGTGTCCACCAAGAAGGTGGGAGGCAACACCACTTTGTTCAGATTTTATTCACTGATTGAGACAAATATTTCCTTTCTAGCAATGCCGTGCTTTGCGACAAAGAAATCCTGGGTCCCACTTCAGTCAGTAGAAACCACATTTGGCAGTTCAGTGCTGACGCTGTAATCGTTATTTCCCAATGGCCTGTTGCAGTATTTTCCAGCCTCACATTATTCATGCCTTAATCACTTCCCATCTTAACTACTCCTGCTGCCACTTTTGTGCTCTTAAGTCTCATAGCTTCTCAGCTATGTCCAAAGTTCAGTGGCTAAATCATGGACTTACTCAAGGAAATGCAAATGTCCCACCCTTGTCCTCAGTCACTTTGCACTGACCTTCTACACAGCTTTAAGGACAATTCAGACTTTGCCCTTTGTCTTCCAAACTTTTCCTCTATAAGCTGAAAATACAATGCCTCCCCTGTGATGATGACTTTAACCAAATTTTAATTGAGCTATTCTTGATGTTCAAAGGAGCCAGATGCTACCACATTTCATATTTTTAATTGGGAATAAAAATTCTCATGAACTACAAAGGTTGCATTAGGCAATATTGTGAGAAAATGTTCCCTAAGATGTCTATGAACATTGTCTTCTGGACATGGTTTTCAGAAGATAATGTGGGGGTGGCAATGAACTCTACATGTCTTCTGGATATCCCTGGAAGAATCTGGTCTTCAGTGGTATTACAAAACTCTGAGTTTCTCTCAGTGGCAGCAGCTACATGTTTAAACATCAACAGCCATTGTATACAGAAAGACTGGGTGAAATTGTGGCCATCTCAAGTCAATATTAAAGCATATAATAATGAAATATTAATCTCTTCCAAATTTAACTGTCTTAAAAGTATAAATTCTACAGTTTAGACATTCAGCCTAAGCTAGTTCTCCTATGATTAGTCCTTCTACAGAAGGAGAGGCTCCTCAGAAGATGATTTGGCTAGTTATTTTAGGTGTGTGTTTTATAGTTAGGCTAAAATACCTCTAGGAACCAGTTTCTCTCCCTGGACTGTAGACAGTGTAAGGGATAGGCTTAGAGTAAAATCCAGCTATTGTATAGCTGGTTTCAGTTATGCATTATCTTCCATGATTTGTCTATATAGTCTTGGGCTCAGTCCTGCATTGTGCACTGTGTGACTCTGCCCAGAGTCACCATGATTTCAATGGAAGAACAAGTGGTAGTTTTGGGCCATGATCTGGGTTGCATCAACAAAATTATCTTTCTTCCCAGATTTTGATAAAATGGAGATATTCAGCAAGTATAAATCCATTTTAATGTTATTTTGCTAGGAAATAAAGAAGCATCTTGATTCATAGGAAAGAATACGAAGTTTTAAAATTCAGTGTTTACAGTTTTAAACACATTTTGTATAATTTTCCACAGAATGGAAAAATCTCATTCTTACAAATCTCTCTTCAAGGTGCAAACTTTCTCAGATGTTTGCTTTACTGTGAAAAGCATTGACAAGTAAGGACTACACAGAATTTGGTACAGCTTACTTGAGTTAAGCTGTAATTGCTCTGCAGAACTTTCCCAATCTTAAAAATATTTTAAAAAGTTAAATAATATCAGGAAAAAAAAAATCCATTAGCATTTTAACTCCTTCTGTCAGCATAGAATCATAGAATGGTTTGGTTGGAAGGGACCTGTAAAGGTCATCTAGTACACCCCCCCTGCAGTGAGCAGGACATCTTCAACCTGAGATCAGGTTGCTCAGAGCCCCATCCAGCCTGACCTTCAATGTTTCCAGGGATGGAGCTTCTACCACCACCTCTTTGGGTAACCTCTTCTAGTGTTTCACTACCCTTATTGTGAAAAATTTCTTTCTTACATCTAGTCTAGCGTATTGTGCTGCATTTCTCTTGGCTTACACTCTTCACCCACTGTTCTCAGTGGTTGTTTCTCCCTTACTTCAACAGTTATTTCTCATTTAGGCCATGATTTTATGAACATATTATTGCAAGCCAAGTGTCGATTCATACCCAGTAGTTATTATTTGGTAGGTGCCTGTGTGCACTTACCTACCACTAGTAAACATTAGGTATTTTATCAAACTTTTAGCAATATCTAATAAATTAATAACTCAAAGAAAACTGGAGAAATAATAAGTGAAAATGGAAAATACAAACTTAACTGTAACAGATTCAGAAGCTATTGAACCATTAGGCTTTACAAGAGTCTTAAGAAGTGACAGATTGTACCAGTATGTAGAGATTTCCACTTGTTTCCATCATCTCATGTTCATAAAATTAGTCATCCTTTGCTTCCCCTAGTTCTGCTTTACACAATAGATATAGAGGAATCCACTGGGATAACCATGGAGTTCCAAACCATTGAACTATATTTATTTAGATTGCAAAAACAAAAGCAGCAAACCTGACTGATGAACATCACAGACCGAAGGAACAATGCCTTTAGAAACATGCAAATAGATTTCCTTTAATTCTGGAAGGAGGTCTTTGAAATAAACAGTGTGGTAAATTATTTAGCCCTATTTTTTTGGAGGTTGCGCTTGATAATGTTCCAGATGTGAGAGAACAGGAAGTTCTATCATTTCCTCAGCATACGTGATATGTAGACTTTTTTATCTGCAGATTGGTAAAATAAGAAGAAAAATAAAACAGTCATGCCCCTATACAAATATGTTATGGTATTAGTATTATTCATGACACCACTTTTTCTGATTTTCACTTTTCGCCCAGTAACATAATTGTTTCCTACTTTGTAAGAGTCAATCCAGAAACAGAGATATGTTTTTCTGCAAGTAGGATGAGAAATCATTAAGTTGATATTTTGAGAATACAATTACAGAATATTAAGCACTGCTAATAGTAATAAAACAGTGTTACTGAAACAACAGAATCTATGTTGGGTATTAATGATGATTAGTAGTACATATGCAGAAATATATTTTCCACTACAGGTACTGTAAAATGTTGTGTGGCACCATTGATCAGACAGATTTCTCCATCAGTTTGTGTGATTAAAAAAATTCATCCTTGAAATGAAAAAGAACATAATTAAAATTCATATAGATAACTGTAAAATGGTTTCCAGTTTGATAGCAGCTAAAGTGGAGTAGCTGTTCAATCAGTAATTTCCTCATTAATTCATTTTAATGGTGAATTTTTCAGGTTTTTTCTTCTTCTGTAGACTAGCTCTTCAGCACTGTGCACTTTTCTTAAATACAGAAATTACTACAGCAAACTCTTTCCACCAATACGTATTTAAATTTTTATGCATGTAAGTTTTATGTATTTTTCTTAAGGAAAAAAAGTAAACATGAGAAATTCTGAACATCATCTTTTGGTTGTCCTTTTTAGAATCCCATTCTGCACTCTGACCCTGGTTCTGTTGATAGAAGAACAGCCTCAGATCCTCAGGGTTGCGGGTGCTAAGCTCACACAAGTTAGCTGAGAAAGCGGGACAAGTGAATCTGTAGAAGGGACAGCACTGTCTGTAGAAGTCCACAGGATATTGAGCATTAACAGAAGGAAGCAACACAGTCTTTAAAAAAGTTCTAAAACACTAATTTAATAAGTTTTTGCTCTCTAGTTCTTTACAATCTGATAATTTTACTGGTTCTGTAAATGCTAGGAAATACTCCAGGAAAGGTAATACTTGAATTATGCATGAATTCACACATCTTGAAGAGTAAAAGAGGCAAGCATCTTTCAAGAACATCTTTCATTGAGTTGTATTTTTAAAAATACTACATCCTATTAGCAGTCCCTGTTTGGTCTTAAAATATTTACATTCCAAGATAAATGTTGACCAACTGAATAAATAAATTTCTGTGAATGGTTTTCCAGCTAAAGACATGAGTGACTGTCCCAAACACAGGAATCAAACTAATCCACCAGTAAATCTTACAAGACAAGGATTCCCCTGAATCTACTGAGATTTAAAACCGATATTTATTAAACATAATTTAATTTAATTTATTTAACTATACTTAGATTATGTTTACTGTAACTGTCATTATTAATGATTAGGCATGCTACACTTAGATTATGTTTACTGTAACTGTCATTATTGATTAGGCATGCTACGGCTGAAGCGTTGATAAGAATTCAAAATCTGATTTGGTTACAAGTGCATGGAGGAAGATGGGCTATAGTCCTGTTATAGTGACAAGTCTGCAAGGATGCCCTCCTGCCTTTGTAACCAGCCAAGTGGGCCACTAGGTATGTGATACCACAAATAACACAGATGCGTGGAAAAATATCAAGAGGCTTATCAGTGCCCAGCTGGTGCTACAATGAGCCATGAATTGTGTAGATCCTGAAAAAAATCTAATGTCTGTAGCCATCTAAGTGTGTGGGCTGCTTTAGTATGGAAACAAAATTTTATTTTTCTCCACCAGCAGAAACCTCAGTTCAGGGCACTGCCATGTTACAGGGTAATAAGATGATCATGCAAACAAGATGGAAAGGGATATAATAGCTCTGTGTTATGTTTGAGGGGAACAGAATATAAATTATGAGTATCACTTAATAATTTAGGATTATTTCATACTGTGTACTTACCCCCAGAAAAGAAATTGCTTAAGACACTGCAATATAGCAACACATTCAAATTTGTCTCTGATTCATCTTAAAGGGACTTGTGCTCTGCAAGGTGCCAGAACTCCTAAAATTTGCTGAGATATATTTTGAGAAAGCTGCTCTGTAGAAGCTCCTAACAGACTATCAATAAATTAATGGGCTATCAATAAAGAGTCTATCATAAACTGCTTGGCTTCCAAGAACTTGCCAATAGCCTGGTGAAAGTTGTGCTGCAAGAAGGCAAAAGGGGCACATACACCTGGCAATATATACTGCTTTCTTGTTGTGAAATAGAACAATGCAAGAGATAAAAACATATGTTTGGACATCTGGTTATATCTCAGATGTCATCTACAGCTGCACTGATCACTCCAAAGACTTAATAAAACTGAAGCTGTTCCCGGTGTTGGATATCAAAGGTAGGGATAGGTCTATGCTTGAACATGCATTGAGTTACATTGTGTTGTTTCATAAAATACAAAAGAAACTGAGCCGTGGTGACATAAACCATGACTAATTTAGGGAAATCAATAACATTACACTGAAGTTAGTGTAACTTTCAGAACAATTTGCTTCCCCAAAGTTCCGCTTTTAAGAACTGTCTAAAAAACAGGAAACTATATTCAGCAATCCTGAAAACACCTTGGACCATAGCAAGGAAATAAATAGCTCCTTTCCACTCCAAGTTGTTGGCTGTGCTCACGCATTGTTTTTTGGCTGGTAACAGCTGTGAAGAGAGGAATATTTTCCAAATGCAAATATAAAAATGCCCTTAGGATGCAGACATTTTTATCACTCTTTGGGAACAGTGCATTCTGTTTTAGGTATTAAAAATTCAGTGTACAGCACATAGTTCGCAGCTATTCACTAGATTTCTAATGGTGGTTGGCCTAAACAGCACTGTGCGTGGCAAAGAGATAAGGAAGGAAAGACCTGATGGAAGTTAAATGGCTTCTAAATATGTGGTCTTAAACATTCTCATTCTGTTTCCAGTCCTTCTCTTAGTGAAGTCAGTGACAAAACTAGTGACTGCAATGGTATACAGGCAAAATCCTTTGCTTTTAGCACATTGTCTTGGAAAAATCTCCATGTCTAAGACAGTAAGACATGTTTTATTACCCTGCAGAAGAGGATAAAACACCATGAGTCAATGTTCTCTACAGTAAATAATTTTCTTGTTATGAAATACAATATTCTACAAGCCCTGAGTCATTAAAAAATAACAAGGATTTTTGCTAAACAATCAAAGGAGAAACTATTTAAGTTTTAATGGAATTGTAAACTTATTATCAATTAGATTCCCAGGTCTTGTTTGAAGAACAATTGAAAAGTTACTTATGGTCTGTTTTGTTCTGATTAGGAATGGACTGACGTCTATGGAAGAAGCATTTTCTGTGAAAAAATATGATCTAATAATATTGAAAAATATCTGGGAATATTTCTATTCAGTTGCATCTGCTAATGGAAGCCAGACTGGCTTCCAGATTTTCATCATGCTTTTTGTCCCATTCACTTTGCCATATTCCCTACCTCTTCAGCAGCTCTATTGAGCTAGAACTAAAATAAATAAATCAATCAATCAATCAATCAATCAATCAATCAATCAATCTTTACCATCAAGGAAAACGTTTTATTTTCCATTGTTTCATCATATTCAGAGGATGAAAAATGGTATTTTTTTTAAATTTGGTATTTAATTTTGGGGGATTTGTTTTCATACACGAAAGTGCAGTTCCCACCCCAAACTATTTACTAATCCAGATTGTTAAAAAGAGCCAGGACATTCTGAACTTCCACCCAATATTGGCTTTTAATCTCAAGTAAAAACCTGCAAGGCGGTAAGAATTAAAAGTTAGTGTCAGTAAATAAAACTGCTTTTTCTTGATTTCTTTCTCTCAGATTTAACATCAGTGCAATTACATTATCCTATATAAAAACTGATGTAACTGTGTGATGTCCTAATACAAATATTGTTAGAAAAACTATTATACTGTGCAATTAGAAATTAAGAAGGCATATAAGTGCAGAAAGCTATATTAGCATCTACTTTGGGGCAAGTGCCAAGTGCCATAAATTCTAGAAAATGCTGCTTTTAGCTTTCTGTGAAAGGTGAACCAGCTACTAGTGTTAATGGTGGAGGTGCTGCCTCTTCGCTGACCCTCCCAACGAGGCTGGAGCATGGCAGAGGCTCTTACCCTAGTTGTGAGCAGTGAAAGCAAAAGGTCATGTGCTAATATTCACATTGCAGATGCATTTTGCTTATGGCTTCCCATCTCCTCCAGAATTCTCCAAAGGTTTCTTTAAAGCCCTATCTGAACCTGGGCTTCAGTATGTGCTCAGGCTCATGTTTTTGCACGGTGTATAGACAAAGTCAGAGAGATTAATGGCCAGACTCACAATTCAGGCACCTATATTTCTTTATAAGTCTCATTTAAGGAACTAGACTTCCCCAAGCAATTAACGTAAAGCCTCCCAGGACAGTGTAGGTGCTCAGACACTTATTTTAGACCCAAAAGCTTACTTGGATACCTTTAATGGCATTACTACACATGATGGGCACACAGTTTTTGGGTAAATGAAGCAGTACAGTGCTTCTCTCTGGAAAGGCTTGACTTGCTAGAAGTGTTCTGAGCACTTCCAGTTCAGCAATAAACTACCTAGGCAAGAGGGAAAGGCAGTGGCCATGTTGTCCTGATGACGTGGGGGAAAGTACTTGCCTGGGAAGTGGAAGATCTGATTCAGTTTCCTCCACATCCTGAGGAAGTTCCAGCCCCCTCCCATTTCCCAGTCTCTAAGCTAGGCTGGGATGGGGTCACCCTCCATTCTTCCTATTGCAGATAGACTACCAATAGCCCAGATGAAGAAATTGTGCACCCAAAGAAAAGGTAGACAAGAGACCTCCCATATGGCTTGCCCTGTGTTAGGAGTAGGGAATCTAGGCTTCTGTTTTTTGATGAAGAGTGAGTATGTAAACAGCTTGGGAAGTGGGCATCAGAGTCTAAGAGTTACCTCTAAATGAGTAATGTCTTTTCTGGGCAATACCACAGCCTGTGATTTTGGATTGATATGAATGACTCAGTGTCTCTAATGAAGTCTGCAGTGTGCCTGTTCTTCTGAATATATCACTATTATCAGTGATAGGAATATGTCCATTTTGGCCCTTTTAGCAAATTAGCAAAAGTTATGAATAATAGTAATGACAAGAAAACAGGAGATGACTAATGAGTTGTTTGCTTTTGGGTTTTTTTGGCAAGAATGTCAAAAGATATTTTTCAGAGATAAGAAATGTAATAAGCTTCTGCACTGCCATTAAAAGGCAGTGCTAAGCCAAATGAGAAAGAAAACACTTGTACGCTTCTTCCAAAACAGAGGGGGCAGAAGGGTTCACACTTCTCATTAGTGAGGCAACAGAAACTCCTTCTGAAGAGACAAAGATCAGCAAAACTCCGTCTTTTGATGGGATGACTATTCTTTTCTTCATCCTTATCCTTTCCTTCCGTTCCATCTTCCTCATCAGAATAGAGCAGTACAGGAGGTATTGTGATTAGTCCAGAGCATGGAGCAACTTTAATCTTAAAAGCCTGTATGGGTTTATGCATGTGTGCATGTGGGTATATTCGTGTGCCTGTACAAAATTCCATCTGATGCTGACAAAATACATCCAAAGGAAGAACTGATGGTATTTCCTCCTTTTGTTCTTGAGTAGGGTAAGACATTTTTTTCTGCACAGAAGTGCTCCCTTGTTCCTGGTGTAATCACTTTCAAAATGAGCTGTCCCTCCCAAATGAGGATTGCATCCTACTTTTCTCCTCTGGGGACTGCAAGCTTTAGCTTTTAGAGCTTGTCTCTACATGTACAGTCTTCCCTCTGCCTCCATGTAGCCAAAAAGAGAGGAGAAGCTGGTTCTACATCCATTGTGTATACCTTACACATCACCCACAGTCAACTGTTAGCCTTTAAAAAACAGGGTACCTCTTAAAACCTGGATAGAACCTCAAGATGGATGGGGTTGGGAAGTCTATAACTTTAAAATTGTGTTTAATAAATAATAAAAACTTAACACTGAGTTGGTGTTGGTGTTGTTTTGCAGTGTCGGTCTATATTATCTGTTATCTTTTGAGTGTATGTCTCCAGGGGCCACAGAGGTAGGTGCTGAGCCTGGGGCTCTTTCTGACTCAGAAAGGCACAGGGCCAGGAAAAATGGTAGTTCCCAGCCCTTATTAATAAGAGCATGGGGAGATCTTTCTATTTACAGGATGAAAGATCAGCTGACACTTGCTCTGACACTGAGAAGATTACACATAAGGATTCTGCTTTTGTGAGTTCCCAAGCACCTTCAAATCTCTTTGACCTGGATGAAGATGAAGAACAAATTGTAAATATAACTGTCTGAAGATTTGCTGTGAAGTCCTTACATTCACGTGGGACAGCAGTGAGAAATGTCAGGACCGTGAGCATCCTCAAGATACCGTGACCTCTTTGCGCTGTTCTAATCAGACACTTTTTGCTGAAGCCAGCATAAATATTTTTGGAGTACAAAGTTATGTTTTTCTTAAATGACCATTGGAAGAAATGACCTTGTGATATGGGTGAAGTTGTATTGAATGTCTTAGAAGATGAATGATGATATTATATTGTATCCGATTACATAGTTCCTGAATAGGCATAGTTCAGCTACAGGAAAGGTATTAGCTTGGATACTTGTTACCATTTCCTTTTCATATTATGAAAACAAAAAATGTGCAGATTGGCTGTGTATGGTTTGCATAAAAATATGTGGTTGGTTTTCTGTTATTTACTAATGAAATGCTATGTGCTATTGTAATTAAAAACAATTCATTCTCCATGGCTTAAACTTATGCAGTTTTCTATTTTCCTCCTTTGTGGCAGAAGACTAAACAAATGTCATATCTGGGTTTTACCAGTACGGTACTACCATGCTTTGGCAACTTGGTATATATTTTTCTTTAGTTTATTTAATCTATTTTTTTATTGTTTGTCATTGGTTATTAATAATTTAATAATTAATATTTTAATGATTAAGAACATAATAAATTATTTTTTTATCTAAAATGCCCTGAATGGAACAACAGGCAGAACATAGAAGTAAATCATGACTGAGCCTTGAGTTCTCTCTGCTTTTCACATCTTCCTTCTGTGAATCAGTGATTTATACATAAATACATTTAAACTGCTGCTGTCCTATTTTCTGTCACCTATTCCGGACCGCTGTTGGTGTGAACACTCATGACCATACCAAACAATGCCAAAAATCTAACTCACATTTTCAAAAGTATGATTTTAAAATGTCAAAACCAGAGATAACTAAATGCTGGAGAACTATTGTATTATTAGATAAAAGCATTATCCAGATAGAGTGATTTGATGTGTAGCTTTGCTGTAGCAAAATAAAGAGAAAGTATATTGTAAAGATTTAAGATTGAAGGATTATGCATTTTAAACAGATGCCGTTTAACTTGATTTTTTCAAGAAAGAATATTTTTTTTTTAATTAAGTGAGATTTTTTAAATTGGTGACCCTCTTTTTTCCTGGCAGCAGCTCAGCAGCTTTTTGCTTCTCTGTCCTGTTACCTTTTCCCCACTGTGTTTCCATATTTTTTTTTCTCGTGGAGCATCTCCATCACTTCTGCAGTCTCTGCTCAGCTCCTGAAGCCCCTGAATAGGAGAGGCTACTGGTAAGAAATGCACATCACAGGAGCAGCCTAACTGGGAAGTAGGGGAGTAGTATTGCCCTGATTTCAAAGAAGGGAAATGCAAGCACAGGGGTGGCGTTTGGGAGCCATACAAGGAGTCTAAAAAACTTCCAGATACTGGATCAACAACTATAAGCAGTAGCTTGACTTTTCTAATCCTTTATCTTTTCACCCACCTTCTAAGAAACATCACCATAATATAGATACAGTCTCTGTCAAGTTTTGGTTACATCAGGATATTTGGAAAACTCTGTAGCAAATGTCTTTGTGACTAAGAGCCTATAAAAAGGTTTGCAGATTGAAAGCAGCATTCTTTCAGGATCAGCGCCTAAACAGGCCAAATGATCTTTATATCTGCCTTATAAATGTTTATGCTGACAATAAAATCTGTAAAGGAGAGATTAAATGGCAAATTCACCTGTATTAAATGTTGATCTCGTGGAAAGACATTTAAATCCACTTTCATAAGAGAATCTTGTTTACAGTGCCGGAGTGTATCACTTGGAGGCTTTTCAAATTAAATTGTTTTGGAAGAGCTTTTTTTCTTTTCACTAGTTTCCTGAGAAAAACTTGCAGGCTGTCAGATATAAACACATATTTGAGCAGGAACAGTTTATGATAGCTTCATTCTAATGTAAATTTACACCAGTTTTGTATTGGTGTAACTGCTGGCTCCAGATGAGCATCAGTGGAAGTGAGATCATGATCAGTCCCTGAGGAGCTGGAACAGAGAGGAAAGAAATGGTCAAGATACAGTTGTATAGTAGTCAGTGTATATATTTAATTAGGTATTTATATAATACTCTGTGTGTGTGTGTGCAGTATATATTATGTAGAAAGATCGTATATCCATATCGGTGGAGCACTGATGCGCACATTTGTCTAGTGTGAAAGCTCACTTTTGTCAGAGTTACTAACTTAATATAAATGTAACTCAAGGCTAAGATTAACAAGACAGGGGAACAGTGTGCTAAGGAAGACTCTTCCCCCTTCTCACCATGCAGCAAACACACTCCTTGGTCTGCAGTCAGGGCCTGGCTGCATGTCCACATGGCCCCTTCTGCTCTTGGCACAATTACATTATTCCCCATGATTTGTGCACCCAGAGCTCCCACTGGCTTCTGGTTGCCCTTCTCTTGGAGGGGGTAGCTGCCCCTGCCAGGCCCCAACTCATAAAGAATTAACCCATTTTTCTGCCCTTGAGCCAAATTCATCGCAGCTGGGCTGGGGGAGCTTGCCATGGCTGCTTTTCAAACATCTCTTATATTTTAGCCTGGATGTATCAGTTCATGTTACTTCAAATTCAGTCTGATTTCCCATCCATTTTCCTCTCTTGGTCACTGTAGGTTATTTCCCTGTTCCCACAGCACTCCAATCAGCTCTATGCTGAATTAATGCTCTGTTTACCTTCTAGTCCAGATTGTTAACAGCATGACCCTGGTGCAGGGAGTTCAGTGGCTTTTATTAGGTTTAAATTGGTCCTTTAATAGGGCTACTCATTCCCATCAAAGCCTGGGAGATTGACTTCATTTTTTTGCTTTATATGCAAAGCAGAAAAATCAGAAACACCCGATACCTCTAGCACAGTTGCATTTCAAGTCAGTACAGGTTTGCTTTTATTTCTGGGATTTCCACTGGGTTTTCCAGTCATAATCCCTTGCTCAAGCAACAGTTCTTTCTGTTTTCTGGAAAAGGAAAACAAACTGCCTTCCTCTTCCCCTGGTCTTTTGCACAGCTCATAGCATAGTTCTTTTCAAATCAGCTAAATGTGAATGTCGGAGGACCTGGACTGCTTGCAGTTACTGGAATGAAGCTGATAATCTCTTCCTCCATCTGATTTATATGTAAATAGAAAGGCGGTGCCTTGTAGGGAGTCCAAATAGGAATCCCTTCTGTTATAGGAAGCCAGAGCTATGAGTCACTCCAAATGAAAAGCTTAGAGAAAACATCAACATCCCTAAAACGTTGGCGGAATCCATGCAAAGGAAAATTAACCTGCTGATTCTAAGCTCATATTACAGGGTTGCTTTTTTTCTGGGTGTTCATTCCCTTTGCTTGAGCTAATAATGGTGCTGTACTACAGAAAGTGATTTTAAATTGTACACAGAGACAACCTTTTGAAGCTTAATGGCAATGCAGAGATGAGTGAAGCTTTCATGTGTTGTGCCCTCAGAGGATCACTTGCATGAACAAACACTGCAGAACAAAAGTGATAAGAAAAACAGGGGCATTACAGAACTACTGTGAAGTTTATGGCTTTATTGAGATGCCAAACTCTTACACATTATCTAAAAACTCCATTGGAGTCCTTTAAAAGTGAAAAAAAAAAACCCCAACAAAACCCAACTCAATTTCTCAATGCCTTTTAGCTATTATACTTATGAGATCTCCTCACAGAAAATGCTATTTACAGATTCAAGCTACTCTCATCTTCATCGATTCCAGACCCTTGTTTGTCAGGATATTTCCCC
>NW_010336212.1:24745-72217 GCF_000700745.2 Antrostomus carolinensis | reverse complement strand
TTTGGTGCTGCTAATAGGAGGGGTCAGCACTCCCAGTGTTCCCCTCTCGGCACAGCAGTGCAGGCACCCTCACTGCTGGGCCACAAAGAGGAGCCAGGAGGCTGAGGGGAGACCCTATTGCTCTCTACAGCTACCTGAAGAGGGTCTCGGTCTCTTTTTCCAGGTAACAAGTGACAAGAAAAGAGGAAACAGCCTCAAGTTGTGCCAGGGGAGGTTTAGATTGAATACTAATAAAATTTCCTTCACTGAAAGGATTATCAAGCATTGGAACAGGATGCCCAGGGAAGTGGTGGAGACATCCCTGAAGATGTTTAAAATACGTGTAGATATGGTGCTTAGGAACCTGGTTTAGAAGTGGACTTGGCAGTGCTAGACTTGGCAGTGCTAGGTTTATGGTTGGATGCAATGAACTTCAAGGTCTTCTCGAACCAAAACGATTCTATGATTCTATGATTCTGTGATTCTGTCTGCTCTTCTCCCTGACCCTGGAGGACCCACCATTCGTGGCGTGGAGAGCCAGCCACTGAGCTGTGTCCTTCCACCCACAGTTCAGGGAGAGGAAGCAGCTCCTGCTCCCTGTGTGAGGACTGGCAGTGGGAGCACTCCTTCATTCTTACACTCTCCCTCAGGGCCAAAGGCTGAGTTTCAGGCTCCGTGGATGGAGAGCCTGTGTGCGAGGCTGAGGCTTGGTGTGGGTGTCGTCCCTTGTGCGTACTCCTTGTGGGAGCTCACTGTGCTGCATCACACGTCAAGGTCAGGCGGGACAGGGCTCTGAGTAACCTGATCTAGTTGAACATGCCCCCTCATTGCAGGAGGGTTAGAATAGATGGCCTTGAAAGGTCCCTTCCAACCCAAACTATTCTGTGATCACCTTATAGATATTCTCTTTTCTGAGCCTATTTTTGTTTATGCTCATTCTTCATTTGTTTTTTTCTCTTTCTGATGGTAAATCAGAGAAAGCTTGAGTCAGTCGGACTAGTAAATGCTTTATTTTTTATTTCAGCAGAGCATCGCCTGACCCTGAGCAATGTACAAACTGCAGAGAACACTGGAAATTCAGCTTCAAACCAAAACTAAAAATTAGCAGGGGAAATAACGGGAAGCTAACAGTGAGGTTTTTGTTATAGCAATCTGGTCTTTTACTCTCAGCCCCAAGGACATGACTGGAAGGCTCCATGAAGCTGTGCAGCTTGTGGTGGGCGATCTGCACCAGCAGCATCTCCTTCCCCATGCGGGAGACTGGACATGAAGTAAAGCCACTGAACCTCTGCCTGGGATTTTAGTGACTTGTGCTGTTTCCTAGATTTGTAATAAGTGGCTTCTGCTGTTTTATTTTTTTAAAAAATTGGTTTGTATTCTTCATATTTGATTAAGATGAAAGTGATGTTATATAAAACTATTAGGTTTTGTTTAATGAAATTTTTAATCAGGAAAAGTCTTTGTCATGAACAAGAATACCTAGATATGGCTGCTGTAAAAGTATAAATGTGTCAATTGAAGTTGTCCGGTTCTCTTCAGGGTACTTGGTATAGTATCCCTAGATTTTTATGCAGTAAATAGTAGCAAAAAGCACTTTTGCAAGACGGATTGTAATGCCTTTCCAGTCATTCAATTAATTGCACCTGAATTCCATAAATTAATGTAAGTAATCAACAATTACAGCACCATCAAAAATGAACAGAATACCAAGATTTCTAATCTTAATTTCTTCAGTTTAATTAATAGGTCATTCATTTGATCATTTATTTGGTTTATGTTGTCTTCACCTCCATATAACCTGAAGTAACACCACTCTAGCTAGAGGAGAGCACAACATAAGGGACCAAATAAAAAAGTTGGAAATTTAACCCAATTTTTCTGTGCATCAGTGCCACTGTAATTTTGATTTGATCTAGGTACATCTACTGTTTAAACATCCTTCCTAATTTGATTATCAGCAAGATAAAATATGGAGTTATTTATCAGTGTTTGTGTGCCATATATGTTTGCCTTGGCAACATGTCACAGAAGACGTATCTTAAAAAATATTAATAACTGCTGTCTAGTATCTTAATGGACAAAGGCTAAGCAAATCTATCAGTTCTTATCTACTTTCCATTTGAATTACAACTCTAAGAAGAGGCAAACTCAGGATTTTGGCAAAAAAATTAATCTGAAGTGGCCAGCAAGCAAACCCTGAAGGTGAGGAATCCAGCCTCATGGTGACTATTAACATGCCCTTGCAAAACTCAGAGGTGTGATTTGAAAGCCCTGTGCCCTCATTGGAAACCTTCCCCTTTGCTCTCCTCCTCCTTGCATAGCAGTATTGTTAGCCTGATCTCTGTTTACTTTTCAGAAGCCCAATTTAGAAGCAATCCTCTAAAATATTTATATCAAGTTGTTCAAAGAAGCTGTGGAATGAGTTTAGGTCCCTGGAGTAGCCATCGGCTTAGGCTGAAGTCAGTGGAGTTGTGTCAGGAACCAAACAAGGGTTTGGCAATGACATTTTTGACCTAATACTAACTCCTTGGTTGGTATGCTGCTCACACCTGATAATAGTTGAAGGATTTTTTTCTCTTAGTTTTGCTGCTATGAGACAAAAGATTGCTTTAGGGTCTCATCTAACAACAGTTTGCTAAATGTTCTATGTACTGGACCTGGATATTTGGACTATGTTTAGACTGCCTATTCTTAAATCTTTTATTTGGTCACCATTTCTGCATTGGTTTGGTACTCTGAAGTAGGTGGTCTGAAATGACACTCATTCTGTGGCTGATGGGTTGTAACAGTAGCTCTCACTCAAACAGAAGAAAGACATAGCTAGCAAGCTGGTTGCTTGCAGGTCTAATGCTCTAGCTTTGCAGAGACCAAGCACTCAGCATCATAGGACAGAACGTTCGGGCAGAAATGCTTTGTTAGAGCAAAGAAGTCTCACTGGTGTGCGGATTGTCCTATCCACTTTTCCTGCGGTGGCAACTGGTCTCACAGGTCAGAAACTTTTAACTAGGTCTACTATCTTGTAGACTATATCAAAGCAATGCAGTCATATATAAAGCAGTATGTCTACTAAATGCATTTTTTTCTCACACTGTATCTGGAAAGTACATAACATTGGATCCAAATCCAAGTGAGATGGCTTATCACTTGCCCTTCTTGAAAGCCTGTATATTTTTAAGAGTGGAAAGACAATATGCACTAATGTCTTCAGAAAAAAAGGTATCAAAAAGCATGCACTAGGTCCAGGAACAGGAGTGCTAATAGTTTGTGATAGTGTGCCTTCCTGGTACTGCAGTAAAACTTCTAAGAACTGTAGCTAAAGCTAAGAAACATCCTTTCATCCAGGCGTTTTGAGAAGACAGGAAGAAAAATGTTAACATTCTTGGCTTCTCCAAAATCTTTGTTTTTTTCTTTGCCATTGTAGCAAGGGTTTTATCTTTCAGAACATAAGAAACTGTCAAAAAAAGAAGTCAGTTTTTCAATGGTTGCAAAGCCAAGGAAGACCCTAGAGCTATGTTGGCATGCACCAGCTGGAGGGTCTTGCCATTACTGCCTTCATTCCGATCAGTGTTCGTGGAAACTTTATTCCTGTCTAACAGAACAGCAACTCCAAGTACCACAAGGTGCTAATTATCCTCCTAAACATGAACATATTCCGTAATAGTATGGATCATTTTTACCGCATTCATTTTATGGACTGAAATGTCAATGTATTAAGTTGTTAAGTCTGTAGTTATTTAAGAAACAATCACAGAAGTAAAATCATACAGTTAATTAACTACTGGATTTTGCTAGAGGTGCTAGTTAATAAGTTCCTCATACCCGAAGTCTTGCACCTCACAATCATATGTTACAATTCCACTATGGAGCTGCCTAAATTAAATCTTGTGGCTTCTACTATGCAGAAGCCAGACCAGGCAACTGCAACATTTTCAGCTTCAAGAAAAATCTATAAAGAACAGTAAACATTAGTTTTCCACATAGAGCTAAAGATCTTTTTGAATATAAGTTTAAGAACTTTGAAGCTTTTCTTTTTAGCAGTGTCTCAAATACAACTGTTAAAAAAAGGGGTTTTTTCCTTTTTTTGTTTGTTTTTTTAATGGAATTTATAGCCACTTAAGAGTTTTGTTCTATTTCCAGGCTGTGGACAAACAGTGAATTACTTCTCTATCACTGGAGCTAACTGGTAAGCTCCAGTATTACAAGTATTCCTGCTAGGAACCAAATGAAATAGGCCATCTTCTAAATCTGCCGGCTTGGTTTGGTAAGATTCTGCACAATAAAGTGGAGGTCAAGAGAACAGAAGTAAAAAACTTCAGACACTTCTGTGATCACTGGCTATGTGTGCTGGAAGTATATTTCTTTCATAGCCAACCCAAGGGAAAAAAAAAAACCAAACCAAACTTAGAAAAAGTTTTTTATGATCATAATTTCAATATATTTATTTTGATCACTTTCACACTGGTAACAGTCGGCAACTGTTGTGTGTATTCTTCAAATGGACAAAAAATAATATCTGTAGCTCCATGGTTCCAAAGTCTCTTTGATTAGTTTGTAAATTATGAGGCCGCTTTTATAGGCACTCAGTGAAAATAATTAGAATGAGTGTTTCAAAATAATGGAAAAATAATTTAATAGTATTTTTAGAGCATTTCTCATCTTTCTAATTCCTATTTACATCAAACAAAATCATACTGAATAATGAATAATCAAATGAACTTTTTGTTTCTGTAAGAGCAAAGGTCCTTCCTATTCTTAGTTCTGCTGATTGCTTTGCACTTCAGGAAATCAATCCTTCAGCTAGTGTCCCCACGAAAAAGTGGAAAAAGATCTAAAAAAATAAATGTATATAGTTTCTAATGTTGTAAATATTTCTGCTGATTTTCAATTTCCACTAATATTTCTAGCCTCACAAAGGTTTTCTTTCTTTCTTCCCTTGTATTGTATAAGTCAAGGGAGTTTACTGATTCCCAACCCATAGTGCTCCAAACCAGCTCCAAAATTCTCCACTTTTTTTCTCCACTGTCTGCTACCTAGTAAAGTAGTAGTAAACGTAGTTTAAGCATCTCTCAGTGAGCAGCTGAGGAGAATTCTGTTGAGCCTGCTGAGCTTGATTCAAAACTAGTGCATAGGCAAAATCTGTGTTAGGACAAAAAGAGCTAGGAGCCTCCTCCTGGAGAGAAGTCTTCCTACACTCACACTGGCAGCCTGGATACATGGCTGAGGCTTTACAAGTGCCCTGGCTGGATTCCTCTTGGTGCCCCAGGCTGGGTGACACAGTTTGCGATGCCTCCTCGCTTGCTGGCCCGTGTCCTTGTGTTCACTGTCAGACTGACCACAAATGCCACAGAACTATTCCAATAGATATAAAGAAAAAGGAGAAGCAATGGGCCAGAAAATGCCACACGGAAGCAGCTGTAATACCATCAGTGGTGATGTCCCAGGAGGGAAGGACAATTTTTTTTTTTTTTTTAGCAAAAGAGGTGAGCCATACGCCTTTTGTTTCAGAGTCCTTGTTTGAGAATATTGCCCATGGATTCTGCTGCTGAATTTACTTCCTTCCTACTTCAGAGGAAAAAAGCAATGGTAAAATATTCCTCAAACTCTTTAGGGATTTAGATAATGGGATGTTTTGTCCTTATGGGAGTAGACTAAATAAGTCATTTCAGCTCTTAATTCCTGTAACATATTACTTTCCAGATGGGGAACCCTCTGCTGAGTCCATAGCTTTGAAACTTCTCTTCTGGTAGAGAGATGCTGTAAGTGCTGACTTTCAGCTATCTTTCCTTAGCAGCAGTGGCTAGCAAACTATTTGAAAAGGAGAATTCCTCAGAAAATTCCACTGGGAAGGTGGCCACAGCAACTTGCTCCTCCAGTGTCACTGCAGAACCCACACACAATGGGCGGCTGCTTAACACCTCTCCAGCTGCTGCCCTCTGTGTACCATGCCTGATTCTCAGGCCTTCTCTTGATGGAGTCCTTGGGAAGTTTATTTCAGGTGCTCTGTCAGCAATGAACTTAGAATGAAAAGGAATCAGCAGAAATAGTATCATGTAAAGGATTTGGCGCAGAGAAAAGAGATTTTCCAGCTGAAGAACGGCTGTTAGCGGACAGATTGCACAATGAACTTCCAGAAGGAATAAACATTTACTGGAAGGCAGAATAGAATCTTGCAAACTAACTGGTGAAAAATAGGTAATATGATTTCATTTTATGTACTGATTGTTGTAAAAATATGGTTTTCTCTCAAAATAAAGTAAAAAGCTATTATATATGGCTGTTTGCTCTCTACCAACTCTAAGTGTCTGCCAAATAAGGAAGAAGCAATGTTGTATTTCATTAAATAAGTTTAATAAGTGATTATGAATAAGTTAAGATAATGTATGAGAATTTTCTGACTGTGGAACAAGTATATCAGTGTTATTTAGTCCAGTAATGAGTAAGGGAAGAATAAACCGCATTTCATCACTTGTGTGTGTACCCATGTCTATGTGTATCTGTGAAGTCAGATGCTTTGTTTTAATTTTAAGAAATACATGGACAGAATTCCTTCCTCCTTCTTTAAAATTAGTGATGCCTGTGACATACCTCTGCTCAAAGCACAATATTACTCAAGAGTAATGTCTTTGCCTTTGCTAAATGCATATATATGTGTTTACACCATGACTGGTACAATTTGTCATAGTGGTTGGAGGCTTCGTCAGTAGGAGCAATGCACCTGGACACCACTCTTCACTTTAACCGCACACTTGTAAACACTCCCGTAGCCACAGCTGGGAATACAATGATTTTTATTTTTTTTTCCCTTAAAGAGCTCAGAATTACTATTCTGTTTACTTATATGAAAAAATAGAGACATCAAAGACTCCAAGTGGTGTTATCAGAAATAGTAACATCTGTCTGTTTCAAAGCACAGAGGTCTACGTGTCTCACTCCTTGAAATCTGCCATGGTAGGACAGAAAAAGCAAATAAACCCCAAAATTTTCCATCTGTAGCATCAGAGCAGGTCTAATGTATATTTTTCTATTTAAAGTTCCTAGAAAGTTTCCTGTATTATCTTGGTTTTCTTGCACTCTTAATAATGCTGAAAATACTTCTCCTGAGCCCTCTACCTGGCTGACCCTGGCACAGGTGAGGTGCAGCAGGTATCTCAGCTGCAGACCAGGAGGGTTTGGAGAAAGCCTTCCCCAGGCGGACTGAGGTCTGATGGGCAAACTGTCTCCCCATGCCACTGGCCCCAGGAATTTCCCAAGATGCTACAGGGACAAGTTGGGTCTGGCGACACAGGTTTTGTTTTAGCTCCCTTTATCAGCGTGGGTGAAAACACGTGCTTGTTTAGTGCTAGTAGGAATTAAAGGAAGATACAATTCCAGCTGAAATTCTGATTTCTTTGGGGTACACTACAAACAATAAGCAATCCTTAGGGCTGTGAATTGCCATGTGAACGAATAAAAAGGAAGGCTACTTTACTGTCCAAGCTTCATGTCCATCTGGGTTTTCATGACTGTTAGCTGCCAAAATGAGTTGCAAGTAAATTAAAGTTCTTTTTGTGTTGCATTGCTGAAATCACAAAAAAGCTTGTCCAGTTTTATGAGAGGATTGGAAGACAAATGAAAAATTAAAATGGCTTATCTTGTTTTTTACAACAAAAATCACTCAAACTCCTTTGAGGCAGTTTTACTGATGTGCTGTAGCCTGTGCTCTTCAGGGATCAGCATGTGGCATCATATGAAGCAAACAGAAGGAGCAGATCAGAGGTTTTCCACTTTCCTTCTCAGAACTGAGGAAGCATGGAAAAAAATTAGAGGCAAGCTGCAGTTGGTGGAGAACCTCATGTGTTGGTTTCATGTGTATTTGAAAATACTGTACTACATGTATCAAGCACAACTCAGTGGCTGAGGGAATGCTATTACACACCTTAAATTGTCCATCTTTAAATCTATTTTCTGAAAAAATGTACCACAAAGAAAGGTAGAACGTACAGCAGATGCCCTTTAATGGTGTATTAAAGGTGTATATTTTTCATATATTGTTAATCTTCACTTGTTTTGCGAACAGGAGTATGAGAACATGTATTTTCTTAAACCAGTATTTTTTTAAGGATACAAAAAATTCTATTATTAGTAAAGGCACATAAAGTCAGCCAAATTGTGGATTGTAAACACGTGTACAGTAAATTAAGAAAACTCTTCAGATCTGGAAAATTTGGTCTATATTTGTTGTTTTGCTCTCCTTTTTACTTCAATACTTCTTATAGAGGAAACAAGAACTCAAGTGGGCTACACCCCTGTGTTTTCAGCGTACCCTGGTAGCTGGTCCAGTTCCACATGAGCTGGTGGTGTTGGCCTAACCATGCTGCCATGCACAGTGCTGACATGGCTGGACATGCACCATCTGTCTGTTGCCCCACACTCACTCTTAAGCATCAGTTTGCACTTTCATGCACTGCTGGCTCATGTTGACCTTCTTGTCTGCCAGTACCCCCAAGTCCTTCTCCTCAGGGCTGCTAGCGAGCCATTCTCCGCCCAGTCTGTATTTGTGCTTAGGATTTCCCCAACCCAGGGGCAGGATCTTGCACTTGGCCTTGTTCAGCTTCATAAGGTTTGCACAGGCCCACCTCTCAAGCCTGTCAAGGTCCCTCTGGATGGCATCCCGTCCCTCCAGTGTGTCAACTGAACCACACAGCTTGGTGGTGTCAGCAAACTTGCTGAGAGTGCACTCAATACCACTGTCCATGTCACTGACAAAGATGTTGAACAGCACCAGTCCCAATACTGAACCTTGAGGGACAGCACTTGTCACCGGTCTCCACTAGGACATTGTGAACCACTGACTGCAACCTTTGAGTGCGACCATCCAGCCAGTTCCTTAGCCACTGAGTGGTCCATCTGTCCAACCCGTGTCTCTCCAACTTAGAGACAAGGATGTCATGTGGGACAGTGTCAACTGCCTTGCACAAGTTCAGGTAGATTATATCAGTTGCTCTTCCCCTATCCACCAAAGCCATAACTCCATCATAGGAGGCCATCAGACTGGTGAGGTATGATTTTCCCTTGGTGAAGCAATCACCTCCTCACTTTCCATGTGCCTTAGCTTAGTTTCCAGGAGTATCTGCTCCATGATCTTGCCTGGCACTGAGGTGAGACTGACCGACCTCTAGTTCTCTGGATATTCCTTGTTCCCCTTTATAAAAACAGGGGTTCTATTACCTCTTTTCCAGTCTGTGGGAACTTCACCAGACTGCCAGGGCTTCTCAAATATGATGGATAGTGTTTTGGCAACTTCATCAGCCAGTTCTCAGGACCCACAGAGGCACCTCATCAGGTCCCATGGACTTGTGCACTTTCAGGTTTCTCAGATGGTCTCGAATCTGATCTTCTCCCATAGTGGGTGGTTCTTCATTCTCCCAGTCCCTGCCTTTGTCTTCTGCGACTTGGGGGATGTGACTCGAGTGCTTGCTAGATGATTAGGTGGTCATCTCCTTGCAACTGGTGAGTGCTGTGAATGCTAAATGAGTGCAGACCTATTGATTTCCTCATTGCTCTCTTTCTGCCCCAGTAAATCTGCAAAGCGGTTCCACCTACTTTTTTCTACAGGCAGATCAGAGCCAGCCTAGAGCAGTTCTGCCTGTAAGGACTGAGGTATGCACTTTGAATTCTGTCACTGCTAAGTAAAGGAAGAGGAAAGAGAGACAAGGATAAAGCAAGGCTCTGCCAGCGGACATTTTATCGGCTGATAAAGGATGAGCTATCTGATGACTAGTTTATAGACTGCCTAAACCATCCAAGATTACTCATCCTCAGTTTCAGGAATGGGATCAGTTTGAAGTGTTTGCACAGTACAGCTCTCCAGAAGTGGACCATATTGGGCCCTTGGGCTTGGATCCGAGGCTAGAGCATTTTAAGGAGGAGACATTGGTGGACTTTTAAAATTCTAGCTGTCAGACAGCCTTTGGCAACATGACAAAGTTTCTAATCTATATTTTTCACATTTAGATCATAGCTGGTGTTAGAAAGAGACAATTTTAAAGAACCACTTGATTCTCATACATGAGACTTCATCAGTCATATCCCTTGCTCTCACTGCCTGCCTTCTAGAGACTCCTATCTTGCCTTCCCAAATGTATCCCATGGGTCTCTCATGTACCCACATAGACCACTCATGGAGGGAGGAAGAAAACACATCCAAGAATAAGCAATGCTAAAGGTCAATGCTTTTCCAGGCCTTGATTCAGAAAATTGTCATTTAGAGATTTTTCAGATTCTGCAGCCTCCCATTTGAACTCCCTGAAGGAAACTTCAAGGAGATAAGACTTGGCAATAATAACAACCGACTGGTGGGCTGCCATATGGACTTTCCACCTGCTTGCTCATCACCTTTCTCAGATGTCGTGGGACCTGATAGCAAAGGGATCAGGTAAAACAACTGCTAGCAGGGCTGCTAGTGATGCTCTTTTTAGTGACAGCTGGAGAGCCCTGCCTGAGCACTCACTTGTCAAAAAATCCCTCCTGCAGGTCCAGATCATGGGAGTGTGACTGGGTGTTGTGGGATAGATGTAAACACTAACACGCCTGTGTTTGACCCAGCCTGTGAGACAACCCCAGACCACAAACTCTGGTGTTTCATCTGTATCCAATGCTGATGGTTGAAATAGCTTTTACTTTTAATGGCTTTTTCTAATGAACTACAACGTATTAAGTGCTGTTTTCAATTACGTATGCACAACATATGCTTTAGTTGTAGCAAAGAAAGTATTTTTAACTAAGAATTTCCAAACAAGTTACATGTAAATCACAGAGGTCATATTCTCTTCTTTACTTAAGCCAGCTCCTCTAGGATATGGGATGACACAGGTGTGCAATCAAGAGCCCTACAAAACTCTTTAGCCTTTTAAGTATTTATTACAGAGTTGCTATAGACATGATGTTCCAAGGATAGGAGAAACATGTAAAAACCTTTTAGTAGAAAAAAACTTAGGTGTTATGTAAAAGCACTTAATAAAAGAATTATTAAAGATATTTTCTCTTCCCATAACCTTCGTCCTATTTGGGGGGAAGAAAAAAAAAAGTTTACCTTAAAACAGTAGATGGCCTGCATATCTCCTCATCTGCACTACCTTTCCTTGATCCAGAGGACTGAATTCCCTCTACACAGCTTGTCTCTCTCAGTCTCTCTGTTTAGAACACATCTCTCAAATGCATCTTCCACTAAAAGCTTTTAAAACTCTTTTAATCTTCCTTTGCACTACAGTTCCCAGGCTGTGTAAACAAAATGACTGATATATTGGAGTTTGGACTTTTATAACTAGCAGCTGGCTCCTATTGCCATTGCAGTCTAGATCTGGGGAGATTTTCAGCCATTTTTTTTTCTATATATTTGCTATGTAATCCAGTCTACAAGAAAATACAGTAAATAGTCCCAAACTCCCTCACTGACTCAGATCCCTGCATTTACCTTAGAAATAAGTCGTTATAAAATAACTTGAGAATATTATTATTATCAGTATTCCTACAGATGACTAGTACTGGAATAAATATGGACATTGTTAATTTTCTGTAGTATCCACAAGAGAAAAAGATGGTCAGCTGAGTCTCACTATCGAACTGTTTGGATAATACACTTATCCTGACTGGTGTGATCTTCCTAAAAAAGGCTCAATAAGATGCACATTTTATCAGATCTTGCACTGTGAATGAATATTCATCAGTGACCTGGAGATGTTAACTGCTTTCACCAATATATTTGCAGTTGTATTCACATGAGGGTCTTGTCTATGAAATTTTAAGTTCACAGAGTGAAAATGAAGAATACGCCACTGTGAGTTTTGCCAAGCACTATTTCAATTACTTTCTTGTCTGTTTTTATTAAACTTTATTTTTATGGACACAGCTATTTTAAAGGATGTTCTCTGAATCCTATACTTCTCTCAGGTCCTTTGCTCTTTGAACAGGTATGATAGTTTGGGATCTGCACTGAGCTAGAAGAACACATTCATTTTTCTTTTCATGTCATTGCCAACAGAGAGAATCTCCTTCAAAATTCTAAACCTGAAATCTCAAAACCCGCAGTTTTGGTGGGCTTTGGTATTTCTGGTTCGACCTGTGTGACTATTGTGTTTATGAGTCTACAAACACTATAACATCAGCCTTTTCCTCCTGCTCTACAGGATGAAATCAGAATGTTTCCACTTACAGGGCACACTAAGGGTTTACTGTCTAGGCATTTCTAACAAAAGTGATGAAGGACACGAATGCAGTGGCTTTGCCTCTGAGGGACACCAGGATCCCTTTGCACTGTGCCAGCAGGAGCCGTGCAGCAGCGGGGAACTGCTGTCAGGGAAGAAGTCATCCCAGACGACACTGTAGGGACACAGCCAGCACCATGCTGTAGCCCTGAGCTCCTCCTGTGGATCTCTCTGGAGATGAGCGTCAGGACAAGTGACACCATCAAGGTCTGAAGTCTCTCTTCTCCTGGCAGAAGCAGGACATCAGCATCAACTGATAGCTGCAGCCCGGGGACATTGCAGAAGAGGAGCAATCAGGCGCCCAGCCCTCCCACAGGGAGGAAGCTTCTCCCCGTGCTGCTGCTGCTGTGGATTGATGGCCACTGTCCTTCTTCAGTGAGGAACATCAGGGAGAGAAAATGTGCAGAAGTCTTGTTATATGCATTCACTGAAAGGGGTGAAGATTTAACCTAGTGTAAAGCTGAGCAGTTGAACTGTTTGCAGCTAAAATGCAACTGATACACAGCTGCAAGTTTCCCATGCAAAGCCAAATAATGTCCAGTTTGGAAATCCTGGAGCTGCAGTGTGTGGCAGGCTTTATAGATTGTGAGATATGGCAATTAATTACAAAGAGGATTTACAATTTCTTTGGGGTGGAGAGAGAATCTCACATCAGCATTTTGGGTTGCAAGTGCTCTAAAGTGTCTCCCACCATAGGAGAACTAAATCTTATCTTTGCAGGCATATAATGATTTGTACTAATTAAAGGAATACAAGACACTGCTGATATCTGGGTCCAATAAAAATAAGTGAACAAAGCAAACAGCCATGCAAATAAAAATGAGATCTGACATGGCATGGTGTAAAGTTTAATCCAAATAAGGCTGCGAGTGGGTCCTTCATGGTGCTTCATCGACATTAAAAAATGTAGTTAAGCCAGTAAATGTACAACAGCTGGCAAATATCATGTGCCAAGTCTTATTTTAGATTAGTAAGAAAAAACTGAGGCTTATTAAACTGCTGCAGTGATTCCTGGGACAGTCAGTTGGAGATTTCAGAACATGATCTTCTTTCTGATGCTACTAAATTAGTACACTTCATTAGGGAACCTGTGGCTTTGAAAATGAAAGAATATACATAAGTCATTGGATTGATGAAAACAAAGCAAATAGAAACCAGAGAAAGGCAACTAGCCCATCCCACCCTCAGTTCACCTAAAGTGACTGAGAAGCAGGCATGAAAGCAATTCACTGTGTAGCTCTTGTCATCTCTTGCACAGACAGGAGTGACAGTCAGTTTAATAAACCCTGAAGAGTTTTAATCAAATTTCTGCTTTTAAATACTATTTACCTGTCTGCCTGCAAATGGCATCCATTTTAGAAAAGCTAATTATAGATTTTTAAAGCCCTATAAGAGTTATAACAGATTTTTTTAAATTTATTTTTAAAAAACAACCAAGTGAAAATACACCCTGCAACCAAAATAGCAAAAATCTTATTTCTGGGGACTTTAGTATTTTCTTTTTTAGGTTTGTTTTGTCTTCTTCACTAATAGAAATGCTTTTAAAAGTTCAAGTTAGGACTGTACCCTCTGTCATTACCAGTTAAATGGAAAAGATTTTTTTAAAGACTAAATTACTGCTGAGATGAGCAGTGTAGCTCAGACTGCAAAACAACTGAAAGAAAGAAGCACAGGATGATGATAATGCTAAATGTGTCAAGCAGTAAGGAAGTTCCCATAAAACTTGTTATCAGGTTTAGTTGTGAACAACCTCACTGAAGTCTGAGCAAAGGCGCTGCAAGTAGAAGTAAGGAAGTTTCTGGTTTTTCTATCTGATAAATGTCACATATCCTCCATTCAAGGGAAGCTCAATGAGTGAAATCTCCAGTGCCCTGGATCTGCAGCCTTCAGCACAGGTCAGGCTCTGTGGTCACTCAGAGACAGTTCTACTTGTGATACTGTGGAGAAGTGGTGGCCAAGGGGCTCCCTCGGTTCCCTTGCTGGTGCTGCCTGCCTGTTCCATGCCAAGATGCTTTGTCTGACCTTCCTCCTGAGGGGTTTCTCACCCTTGTCTTCTGGGTTTTGGAGGGGTTCATCTCTCTGTACCTTCATGGTGGTGCTCTGAGGTGGTGTGATTTCATTTTTCAATGAGTTAAACAACAATGCTGGGGAATTTTCCTGGAGCACCACTGACCTGGAAATTCTCCATCTCTTAGCCTGGCAAAACTGGGTTTTACACATCCCCTTTTGGCATGAGTATGCCTTACAATTCAACTGGTGATTAGATAACAATATATGATTATAATTCTAGGTTGGGGTTTTTTGTTTGTTTGGTTTTGGTTTTTTTTTTTAATCTGAGTGGACAGACTATGTGCATGTTAGTGAATTTGGGACATCTCCCTAAGATGTTTTAGAAAGTACTTGTAGCAAGGGCCATGTGTTTTTGCACATAGATACAAATACATAACATAAACATTCTTACATGATATTTTGTATTTTTCTAGGGGGTTTTTGCTTTTTTTTTTTTTTTTTTTTTTTTTAAGCTTTACAAAGCAATAAACTCCTAATTGTAGAAATATGGACAGGAAATAACAAAATAAGATTCAATCTGAGGAACTGTGAGCTGATATATCGGATGAAAAAATAATTCAAAACATATATATTCAAGAAAAAGAAGAAAAGATAGCTGGAAAGCAGTAATATAGAAGAGACCTAAGGGTAGCATTAGACAGGAAATTACAAAGCCATTTCAAATGCAATGTAGTAATAACTTACATGGAATAAAAATAATATTTTATCCATCTGACTGAAGATCTCAAAGTGATTCATAGGCTTCATACATTGCAATCATTTTGCCCATCACAGGGAAACATTAATCTTCAAGGTGCTTTTCCTTGTATTTTGCACTTTTCCTACCTTTTAAGTACATATGGTAATTTGTAATTACATTTTGCTGCTCAGGTCTCTGCTGCATGTTGGTGCGGGTGGTGTCAGGACTCCCAGTGCTGTTGTGGAGAGGTGAGGGCAGTGTCTGAGTTTCCTTGAAGCCACCTTGGTGTGTTCAGAGCAGCTGCTGGTAGGAATCACCCTTCAAGGGACCTCCCAGTTTCCTTTTAAAGCTGCCTTAGTTTTGCAGAAAGCATTCAGCTGGAGCTTTCCCTAGAAAGCCGGTGTCCTGGGTAGCCCCTGCCTGCACACAGCTGTTCAGGGAGCCTGGGGGAGAGGAGGTTTTCAAGCAAACATTGGGTTGGTTTGGAGAGAAAATGGCTTGTGCCAGAACATCATGGGTTTACACTTTAAAAACTAAGGCTAGCTTTGAGTGATTTTATAGCACCTGGGTGATCCATGAATATAACTCATTAATTATAAGCATAACAGAGGATCCACTATTATGTGTTGTTTTTTTAAAAAAAATCAGACTAATTTGTCATTTTTGGGGGTGGTAAGCTCTTGCTGAGTGTGCTTATTCTTAATTCAATAATCATACAGTAGTTTGTTTATGTGGATATGTAAATCATCATTGAGAAAACAGCACTAGGGTGAACCTGAGGAACAGAGTTACTACAGCTGTTCTCTGCAACTTCCTGGCATTTCAGTTAAGGTTAAAGACCCCTTTTAAATTTCTTGTTTTCCTATGGTCATTCATTTTCTTCATAATATTGAAATTATAAGAGCCTGGTTTCCTTCTCATCAGCACTCCCTGATATTATTAACTGGCCTGATTTAGCTTAAATGCACAACAAGATGTTGTAGAGCATTCACAGAAAAAGACTACTCACTTTTTACTGTGATTTTTCCAAGATTCTTTATAAGCAGAGATACTTCCTACGAACATTACAGTAAACCTCAGTCTTGAGGAAACACCCAGGGTTCAATGATAATAGCAACATGCACACCATTGCAACATACAGTAGAAGCTGTCAAATGGTTTGTTCTGGGAAAAAATGATTGCCCTGGCTTCCTGATGCTCTCTGCATCTGGAAAAAATGTAAGAAGGAGTATTTTCAAATAGAGATATGAGTACTTATCATTCCTCTACTGGCAGGTACCTCTGCATGTGTCTATATAGTAGTTTCCATTTATGTAATGGGAATTTTGCATAAAGAAGTATTCACCACGAAAGTATTTAGATCCTGTGGCTTCAGGTACAGCCTTGGGTTTAGAAGGTGGAGAGCCCACACGCTTCCAGCTTTTGTCAGTTCCTGCCCTCTCAATTGCTTTGGATGTTTGCTCCAGCTCCTATAGGCAACACGTTGCCCTTCTTGCAGTTAGTAAAGCAAAAGGATATTGTCTTCACACTTTTCTGCTGGGCTTGCTTTGCAATATACAATGAGCAGGAAAAAAAAATCTGTTGTGCATGTTGAAAAAATATGGCATATAAGGCTTCTTATGCCCTTATATAGAGAAATGGTACTCTGGAGTGCTTAAAATGCCCAAAATAGCTATAAGGACAGGCTGGACTCTGAAATGCAGATGTCATTGTGAAGGGTCTGCCCTAAGGCTGCTGGCAATGCATGCACCAGAGTAACCCCTGCCTGAGATTTGGAGGTTGTGCTGACAGACTCTCAGTAGATGGAGAAAAAAATTCAGGGTAGGGTGATTAAAATGACATTGCTGTACTGACACATTGCACATAATGTATCTTCGAAGCTTGCTGAAGTACTACCTATAATAACACTACAGATCCCACCCAACCTCCCTGCCCATCTCAGGAGTCCAGAGCATCCTGTCACATCAGTGCCACGCACGATCATAATCTAGTCCTGGGTTAATTACTAAAAGCACCCAAATACTCTGTAATGAAAGTGCCACTCCTGAATGAAAGTGAGCAAACACTGCAGAGTTCTTTCTAATCATATTAGTCACTGACTGACAAGGCAAAAACAAGGCTTGAAAATGATTTATTGGAGAAGTATTATGCATGTCTACATTTGATTGATGATGAGTCAAAGTTAAAGAGAAAAAAGGTTTGTTCACAAATAAGTTCTTCAACACTGGGCTGAAAAATAACCAAGGAAACTGTTCAGGAGAATGACTTAACTTTATGGATCTCCATTTTATTAAATGTAGTGAAAACAAACATTTCCTGGGAGGTGGCTGTATGCCTTTAACTGGAACTGAATTTAGGCCTAAAATAAGGATTGTTTTCCTTAATGAAGCACTGTTAGGAAGTAATGATTTTGTTGGTCAGGAGTTCTTACCTGATAAGAATTTCTGCTGGATTTGTATATTCAGACTGAGTACCTATGTCTACAATAGCTCATAGATGCATCACATCTGAATTCTTCTGATAGCTTGGAGGTTTGGGGTCCACTGAATGTGTTGGTTTGATTCAGTCTATCTAAGTTTTCTGATTTGGGGCTCTATATAGAGAATTTCATGTGAAGTCAAGGTGTACTGGTTGTGCATTTTCTGGTGCAAAAGTGCTTTAAGTCATATTTTCCCCAGTTTCTCTCTCAGTTTGAAGCGTTCCATTACTCAAATATTTGTAAAAGGTTTTTTTTCTAAAGATAACTAAGAGCTCACACATCTCTTTTCATCTTATTTTAATATTCTCTGTGTGTTGTTGCAAGTCCTTAATCAGAAAGTTCTAAAATCCACAGGATTAGTAAGTAAATGCTCTTTCAAAGGGGAAACTTATTTCTGTATACTTATATTTCCAACATACCAAGATATCATTGCAGGCTCTTGCTGAAAATTATTTAAAGTAGCCCAACTTTGCTTATGTCCTTTTGACATTAGGGTTATTTCTGAGATCATTATTAAACTAGACATAATGCTAACAACACTTTTGTCCCCCTTCTTTTTTTTCAGCTTAGAGTAAGTAGGAATTTAACCACTGACTTCCAATTAAAAAAATCCCAATAAAGTATGATTTAGCGATGAGATCACAAGTCAGTCTCACTGTTGTACTTTTCCCTGGGCACTAGGAAGCAGAGTTTTTTGATCTTGTACTCCAGCCACCCATGTAGTGGAATGATCAGTGTTGTCCAGAATGTTCTGATGGCAGAACCATCTCTGACATAGGTCATTTTGCCCTTCAAACTGGCCAGCACCCCCAGTCTGCAGCAGGGTCCAGGGCAGGGAAGGATACTGTCATGAGGAGCTACAGGAGTGGCACAAAGGACACAGGAATGGCACAGAAGGTGCCAAGCAGGACTACTTATCCCATCTGTGGAACAGCTTCTTTCCAAAAACCGTTGTTTAAAATGTAGCTTAGGTCATTATACTATTGTTGTCAGCTATTCAGGTGCTATACAGAAGGCCCACTCAACCCATTCCAGAAAGCGGATGTCAGAACATAAGACACACTCTGCAGGGCTTGATGAAAGGTCTGCCTAGCCCAGTACTGTGCCACTGGCTCAAAGTGGATGCCAAGGGAAACATGTAAGGGCATGGCAAATGTGTGACAGTACTTGCCCAGCATGTTTTCCCTCTTTCCAGCTTATCATGATAGCAGGGGTTTCCACAGCTGTAGGCATCTTTGTATGCCAGAGCCCTTGGTGGCCTTTCCTTCCAGTGATCTGTCTAGTTGCTTTCTAAACCCCCGTAAACTTGTAGCTGCAGTAGCGTTTTCATAGCTCCAGGAGTCATTTCCTCATTCACCCCCTCCATCATTGGTGACTTTAGCAACTTTTATCAAATCTCCACCAACATTCTTTGTTCTCAGGATGTGTTGTGCTTGTCCATTTCATATTCCTGATGTAGAAGCTGTTCTCTGCAGCTGGGGTCATATAGGTAGCATTTCTCTGCATGCTTTCTAGATCTCCTTTACGTTTTTAAGATTAGGACATCTGGTCTGGGCATACTTCAAGAAGCGACCACTGTATGGTTTTATACAGGAGACACACAGAGCATTACCATCACCTGAGTACATGGGCTCTGTGAGGGGCAACCACCCTTTGCTGCTCATAAAGCAAACTGGCAGCTCCAGCAAAGAGTTTAACCCCCCTTCCTCTCACAGTGCAGTTGTGCTGTGGGTGAAGAGAAGTCGTTATACTGCAGGGTCACTGGTGCAGATCCTGCTGAGTGCTAAGTGCCACACAATAAAGTAAAAAGAAATAAAGATACATAAAGATACATAAATAAAAAAGTGTCATGAGAGAAAACATTGAGTATTTGAGAAAATTCTTTGAAACTTGAGTTTGTGTGGTCAGATAATTTCTAAATTTTCTAAACCACTCACAAAACCATTCACTTGTAACCTGTGGTGAATAAGTACTACAGTAGAATGAATTCAGAAAGTGAGTTTGACAGTGTTATATTTTATGTCTTTATCTTTTTGCCCGTGCATTTTTCTGTAGACCACAAACTATTCAGCAATAAATCTTGACCTTAGATGTATTTTCCTGCAAGTTAACCTCTTTGCATAAATACTGTACCTAGTACCTGCCTATTCATTTTATCTGGGTTGGTTTGAGGGTTTTTTTGGTGTTTTTTTTCTTTTGTTTTTAACCTGTAGTGCAATTTACAGTGTGGTTTTCCACTTTTAACACCGTATGTGTTCATATTAGGAGCTTACCTTTCCCCACCAAGGAGGAAATAGAGGCTCAGTGGAAAAGCTTTTATCTGTGCTTTCCAAACAAAAAAGCAAATGCAGTTAGCCACAGCTAACTGGGCTGGGGGGTCTCCACCTTGGAGTCAGGGGAGCTTTTCGCTCTCACAAGGTGGCCCTTCCCACACTACCAAGAAACGCCCCTGCCCCTCACACACACACAAACCCAACACACCCAGGAGCTTTCTGTGCAAATGCAAACAGATTGGCATCTGTCTCATGACTGAGTAATTAGTAATTACACATAGAGAAGTACCTAGCGGTATATCTACTCTGAGTACTTCCAGGGGAGTATCTTTACTGTCAATCCATCTGTTATGTGAGATGAGGGCATGGGGAGAGAAGGCAGGAGTGCATTTGTTCCTTTCTTCTTGAAATTGTGTTATTGCACAGCAGGGAGCACGGGAAGAAGGAAGAATCTGTGCAACATGGCATGTGACAAACCATAAGGACCAGAAATCAGGTCTTTCCTATTTCCTTCACTCCAGATGATTTCCCTGGTCAATAGGCTTGCAAGTTATCTTGCTGACAGCTCATAGAATCATGGTTTGGACTGGAAGGGACCTTTAAAAGTCATCTAGTCCAACCCCCTATTTTCCCTTCTTCCTCATTTATTTTCCCATATTCCTCCTGGCTACTGCCCATAGCAATTCTTATTACTTCTCTTTCACTTATTGGCTCTCCATGGTCAGGTCACGGATTCTACCTCGTCTTCACATCCCAAGTGTTTAAGCAGTGAGATCTCAGAAAGCACACAGCTTTCACATTCAGACCTGTGAGAGTGGTTCCTTTATGGTACAGTTGCATAGAGAGCCTTGACAGGTGAAGAGTCAATGAAGAAACTACAGACCAAGTTCCAATAAAACTCTATTTTCCACGGGGAATGGGATTTCTCAGGGGTTTGTAACACAGTGAATTAGTGATTTTCTTAGGAACTCCAAAAAGTACATCCTACATCTTACCATTCTACTAAATTCAAGTCACTCCTTCATACTAAGCGGGTAGAATAACTTCCCAATACAAATGCCTTAAAAAAATTTAACATAGGGAGAACATGTGTTTTTCCCTTGACCCTATCTGGGACAACAGCCACAGTTGGGTTTTTTAAAGCTTGCATGTGAAAAAATAAAAAGGGATTGAATTCCCTATTGGCCTAAAAATGCACAGAATCTGCATCTGCTGAAGCTATTGGAAAAACTGGCTATTCACATCTTCCTGAAAAACTTTTGAAGAAGATAACAATTTTAAGATAATTCTCAGGATGAAAAGTGAAAAGGAGTGCTTGAATCATGTTAATTTAGGTAATGTTTGTCACATAGCACTGGCCATCATGACTTTTTCCATAATAGTAACAACCTACCTGAAGTGCTTTAGTAGGAAATGTCTTCTAGAGTCACCCTGTTTCTCAATTCTGCATTTTAATCCATTGAATCATCCCAAATAGTATCAGGATACTTTTTTGCTATTTTCATAACCTTGTCTGCTGCTTTAACAACGCATGCACCCAGTACAGTTCAGCTGGATGGAATTCAGTGGTAGGTGGCAGGACAAGATGACCCATCACAGATTTGTGCTGAGATTATAAAAACTGAGGGTGTGTAATGAATGTCTGTACAAGGCTAGAAATACAAAATAATAATTTCCTCCCAAAATGCTGGAGTTTTAAAAGAATAGTTGAAAGGGTATCTTCAAATCCTACATCTATTTTTTAATGAACAATACTCTTCAAAAGAATATCAGCAAAGAGAAACTAATTTTGGGTGGTAAGGTAAATAAGGGTACATGGCTGTTCATTTGGGCAGTATGAAGGTCTTCAGTGAATCGGCCTCTCCATACGCCTCTCTTGGCTGCTTCCTTGGCTAACAGAAGGGGAGCTGTGTGCTTTGCTCCCTTCCCAAGCATCTGCCCTCGAGGATGTTGTTGTTTGTGCCTGCCCCAGTAATGCAGGAGCAGGGGCCTTCTAGCTCCCTCCTCACCCCAGTCTGAGCTGCTGGGGAACAGCTCTCTCCTCCTCAGCTTCCCCCCCTGCTTGCAGTGTCGGGGAGTGCAATGGTCTCAGTGGTGGCATGGACAAGCCACGGGGTGACCCTGGCTGGGGCCACCTAGGGACTGTGTTTTCCTGCCCTCTCTGGGTAGCAGCAGTGGGACAGGGCTCAGCCCCTGCCAGGGGGCAGGAGCTGGCTCCAACTGGGATGCACGGCGGAGGAGGAGGCTGTACGGCACAGCCTGGCAGTACAGGGGACAAAGGCGCTGGCCCTGTCCCATGTTGGCATGGTGGAGGTGTGCTGGCACTTGTGCAGGCTGCTCCTGGCTCCTAGGGAGGGGTTGCACCAGTGTGGCTGGTGAAACAGGGTGTCCCAAGCCTGGAGAGGGTTGCAGAGCAAATTCATCCCCTCGGGGCACTGGCATAGCCTCGGCTGGTGTGCCACTGCCAGGGAGTCAACAGGCATTTTGCAATATCTGCTCCCAGTCCCAAACATGGCAAGAAATCTTAGATAACAGAGTTCAACAGCACTTGGCACGCTGTCTCCTTGTTTAGCCAAGTCTTTCTTTTTTTTAAACCAAGCCGGCTTGAGGAAAATATTTGGGGGAACTTCTGCTATTGAGCTGGGTTTCAATGGAGTCAGCTTTGATGAAATGAAAGAATATTATAAAGGGAGCATTGAAGGTGAAGAATACTGGGCAGAGCTCTGGTGGCCAAGGGTTGAGAGGTTTGTATCAGGGACACCAAGCAGGGAGGAAAGCACAGTAATGCTGCTGTCTGTTTGTCCCCTCACAATTGCAGGCATGTTGCTGTGTTTCCTTTCTGTTTGTTTTGCTGCTTCCCCTCTAAACTTTTTGCATCATCCTGGCTGCTTGCCCGAGCTGTGGCTCAGCTGGCCGCTTTACTCGCTGGAGCCCTCCCATTCCCTTAGTGCGAGGGCATTAAATCCTGTTGCCATGGGAAGGGCTGTTTGTTACCTATTGCACCAGACTCCGCAGCTGGGGAGGATGGAGAAACGGTATCAGTTAAATCAACACGCTGCTCGACAAGTGCGTGAACTTTTGTGATCTGCACTTTGGAGGAAAAAAATAACAGGCGGATTTTGGCTGCTTTGAATGTGCTTGAGCTGGGCAGTGCCCGTACCACAGCTCTGACTAACCTGCTCGGCATGGCTAGGATCCTCGGGCTTCTCCTTTGAGGTAAAGCACAGAACTATATATTACACCTCCCAAAGTGAAAATATCTTAGAGGTGCTGGAGAGGGTGACTCCCAAACAGCAAAAGTCAAGCACCTGAGCAAAGCCTCTGTTTACCCTGTGATTTCCCTGCCCCTGCCACTGCAGTAGAGTGGAGAGTACCAGCAGGGAGAGAAGCTGGGTGCAGAGACTCTGATCAAGCTGAAATTTTACCCTGGAAATTGACTTTGTACAATTAATAAGAACAGGAAATACTTCTTGTTTTCTCTCAGGAGGGGAACGTTAAGTAATGGCTTTATCTTAATTTGTCAGGCTTTGCCCTAGGGACCAAAATTAAATGGCTGGAAGCCAGTGGAGGACTTGAGAACTGAAGCATTAACACTCCGATAAATAAAAAAGAATTCATTTTAATTAATTTTCCAGCTGAAAAATAATGAAGTTCTACATGCCAAAAAGCTGTAATGGAGTAATGGAAAGGCCTGTGCTTATACAATAGGGCCTGATTGCAATCTCAGGGCTCCATTTGTATTCGTTTGTAGCATGAAACAAAGGAAGGTGTTTGGATACTCCGTCTTTACATAAAGCCTCTGCTCCAGCACTCTGGGCTGGTCTTCAACCAGGCTTCCCACAGTCCTGCTGCCAAATCTACAAAATTTTCCTGGCTGACATTCAGGAAAGTACTGCTCGGGCTCTAGGATGGAAAGTTAAAAGACTTTGCCTGGATACAGTGAAACATATACAAACAGTTCTTGACATATGGCGTTGATTCATCCTGCACAGGCTGTCCCTGGTGTATCCTGGGGGAGGGAATTGTAAAGCTCCCTAAAATCACCTCTGTTGCTGGTGTTAGATCTTAGCAAGAGGAATCATCTTAAACACTTGTGGAGATGTTTCCCCTTGGGGGATTAGCAACGTGTGGCCATAGCACTCGGCAGATCCAGGGTGGTTTTAGCCTGGGATAAACAGCTCAGATGCACTAGAAAATAATAATCCTATGGTCAAAGATACCATTAGTCACTGTGACTAAGAAGCTGTCCAGACTGTTGGAGGAGTGATAGACATTTAGATGCTCGGGGCTCCTATGAGGGGCCCTAGCACAGCTTGACTCACAGGCTGGTATTTATTTACTGTATCACTATCCAATTAGAAACAGATAAAAAAACCCCCAAATATCTCTCTGCTCAGTGAAGGGTGGAATAGGAAATGTCTCACTGCCATAAGTGGCCTAACGGATATATGCCTTGTTTATAAAAATCACATTGTGTCTGCAAAGGCAATTATCAGCTGGGCAAATGTGCCTGCCCCTACCTGCCCATCACCTCTAGGAAGCAGGATTTGGGAGCCTGTTTCTGTGGCTGCCTGGCTGTGCTGGTGTCGAGCGAGGAGCTGGGGCAGCTTGCCCGTGGCTTCCTGCTTCTGCTGGGCTTGTCCTGGAAGGGGTGGCATGAGGCTGCTTCGTCCCCCACACTGCAGCCACCTCTGCAGAGAGGAGCTATGTGCCCCGTGCTCTGTGAGGAGCCAGCTGCGGCATGTACTGCTCCAAGACAGAATGGGCTTGCCTCCTGCCGCGTGCCTCAGCTTTTCTGTTTGCTTCTGCATAAATGGCCTGGACATATAAGGGCAAGAATTTACCCTTTGCCCATCATTGCTTCCATCTACCTTTTCCCTGCGGAGAGCAGAACTGTTATGTTTTTTCCCCACTCAAAATCTCTGCAGCCAAAACAGCACTGAGGAGAAGAGCCCAATGCAAAATCAGCAATCGTCCTAAACCAGGATCCCATGAGAAAGCACAATGTATGGTATTGTCCATGCCTGGGGTTAGAAAAATGTGAGTTATGCAGCAAAAAGCATCAGACAGCCTTAAAACTGAAGCAATGTTTTTTATTTGCTGCCTGGCATTTTGAGGCTTTAGGTCAAGTTGTCAGACCTCTCTAGTGGCTGGGAATTCTATTTAAAGTGAATTCAGAGTTTTCTGGACAAAGTGTGTAGTTCTAGAAACTTGGAGTACCCAGATATCAACAAACAGAAAAGAAAAAGAAAAAGAAAAAGAAAAAGAAAAAGAAAAAGAAAAAGAAAAAGAAAAAGAAAAAGAAAAAGAAAAAGAAAAAGAAAAAGAAAAAGAAAAAGAAAAAGAAAAAAAGAGAAGAGAAGAGAAGAGAAGAGAAGAGAAGAGAAGAGAAGAGAAGAGAAGAGAAGAGAAGAGAAAAGAAAAGAAAAGAAAAGAGAAAAGAAAAGAAAAGAAAAGAAAAGAAAAGAAAAGAAAAGAAAAGAAAAGAAAAGAAAAGAAAAGAAAAGAAAAGAAAAGAAAAGAAAAGAAAAGAAAAGAAGAAAAGAAAAGTCATCATTGAAGCACTGATGTCAGGAGCAATCCATTCATTTCCAGTTTCTGAGGAGTCAGTTTGGATTGACTTTCCCAGTGGCAAGTTACGATGGAGAATAAAACACTACATCTGTACTGCCACTCCTGCGGCAAGGGGACAGGATCCTTTCTATGTGCAGTTGCAACACGCAGAAGTCAAGTGGAAAGAGATAATTGCCACTTACTACAACAAGCAAAAGCCAGTCAGTAGAGGAAAAGTGTGAAAGTTAGGGGATAAGAAAAACACTTATACCACATATACTTTCCGTATTACCAATCCTAAGAGTCATAAGTATGAAGCAAATAAACAACTCTATTAATAAAGTCAAAAAAGATGAGACATTAGTTTATAGTTTTATTTGGTTATGTTAAAGTGGAGTGTTTTATTTATTTTTTGTGCAATATTGTTTATAAGTGATGGTGGAACCCAAAGTTTTGGATAAGCAACTTTTTGTTTAAAAATTCAAAATATGAAAGTAAAAGAGTCAAGAGGTTTAAAAAAAAAAATACTCCCACATGTTTTTTCAGGATGAGAGAAGAGACTCTGATATTACCCTACCTGTCTTCTGTAACACAGGCCAAAATGTTTCATCTTGTCATTTTGCAACTGATCCAACAATTTGCCTTTGGTTGAAGTCCATATTCCAGAAAGGCATCCGATTACAGATGTGAGCAGACTGGTAATCCACCAGATTCTGTGATGATTTGTTTAAATAATTATGTATCCTATTTTTTAAAAAAGTTACATTTTTGTTTGAATTTTTCTGTCCCGCTGGTGGTTCTTGTTATGTTTGGCCTCTTAGTACCTGGCAATGTCTTTTAGTAAGATGTTTATGTTCACGCGTGACAAACACACAATGATTTTTCAAGGCTGGTGTTTTTCTCAGTGGAAAAAAAATAGAAACAAAGTAATTTTGTATAGGACTTAACTAACCTGTTATGAGGAGCCTTCAGTGTCATGTGTATGAACTACCCGTGGGACCCACATCTGCCTGCCACTTTTGACTAGAAAAAATTCAGCTCTAAACCATTATGTCACAGGAGATGTGGATGGTTGTCATTTACGTCAGTGGCTGTATTGTTCAGAACTTGTGTCATCATAGATTGAAAATTTAGGAATAGGGCAAACCAAATCAAATTCCTTCTTGAAGATACAGAGATCAGTTGACCAAACTGCTTGGTTGTGAGACATGCTGGAGACTTAGGTGGAAAGGAACCTGATGAGGTTCAACAAGAGCAAGTGTTTAGTCTTTCACCTGGGGATGAATAACCGCATGCATCAATACAGGGTAGGGGCTGACCTGCTGGAGAGGAGCTCTGTAGAAAAGGACCTGGGTGTGCTGGTGGGCAGCAGGCTGGATATGAGCCAGTAGTGTGTCCTTCTGACCAGGAAGACCAACAGTGTCCTGGGGTACATTAAAAAGAGCGTGGCCAGCAGGTCGAGGGAGATTCTCCTCCCCCTCTACTCTGCCCTGGTGAAGCCACATATGGAGAACTGCGCCCAGTTCTGGGTCCCTCAGTTCAAGAGGGACAGGGATCTTCTGGAGAGAGTCCAGCGGAGGGCCACAAAGAGGATTAGGGGCCTGGAGCATCTGCCTTACGAGGAGAGACTGAGAGCTGGGACTCTTCAACCTGGAGAAAAGACTGAGAGGGAATCTTATGAATGTCTGTAAATACCTGAAGTGCTGGGGTCAAATGGATGGGGCCAGGCTTTTTTCAGTAGTACCCTGTGACAGGACAAGGGGCAATGGGCAAAAACTGCAACACAGAAAGTTCCACACAAACTTAAGGAAAAACGTCTTCACTGTGAGGGTGACAGAGCATTGGAATAGGCTGCCCAGAGAGGCTGTGGAGTCTCCATCTCTGGAGATGTTCAAAACCTACCTGGATGCTTTCCTGTGTAACCTGTTGTAGGGAACCTGCTTTGGCAGGGGGGTTGGACTAGATGATCTCCTGAGGTCCCTCCCAACCTCTCCGATTCTGTGATTCTCTGAGATATACCAAGAGCAGAAGCATGGCATGGCAGTGGAAGGCATCTCCAAGGTCCCTCCCTGGGTAGGCTGAAGAGGTCCTGCTCCACCAGTTCCCATGCAGGTTCCCTTCAGCCTCCTCCTTCTCAGATGCCAGTTTGGGTTTTGCCAGACTGCTTGAAGTTATTCAGCTGAGTTGAAGAAGCACCTGAGGCAGATAGGAAGCTGTTAAGTTGGGCTGCTCTGACACAGGCTGTGCTGGGTGGTGTTACCAAAACACAAGGTCCTCACAAATCAATGCAATTGCTCACTGAAAAAAATGTAAGGGGTTATCCAGAGAGGCTTAAGGAGAAGCATGGCTTTTCTCCTTATGGATGTCTTTATTAAATATTAGAAAAGGATTCAGTCTTTATTCTGGTGAATTATAATTTTACAAAATTTGTTGTGTTTAATTAGACAGGTTTTTCATACTATTTCTATGATTCAACCAACATTTTCAAATTGAATGTTGCACAGAGCTTGTTATTCTGTGTGTGGGTGTGTAACAACCCAGTGTCAAGTACTCCTACGGGTATGCAAAGGTGCTAAAAGTCAACTAAAATGAGTGAAATGATTTTCAAATAGTATTTATATCGGCAATTACAATGAGGATGTCACATAACAAATAGAAACAGTCTGTGTAACAGCACAGAGAGGCATCAGCAAGGTTTAAGCCAGACCTGCTGTTTAGCACCGTAAGATGCAGCAGTACAAGTATAAACCCTGTGG
This sequence comes from Antrostomus carolinensis, assembly GCF_000700745.2. Classification (NCBI taxonomy): domain Eukaryota; kingdom Metazoa; phylum Chordata; class Aves; order Caprimulgiformes; family Caprimulgidae; genus Antrostomus; species Antrostomus carolinensis. Next base: position 44,186 of record NW_010336212.1, on the reverse strand, counting down.
GTAGGTTAAGTATTGCAGAAGAAAGTCTGAGAAAATGGTGATTTGATTATAACTTGTTGCCCTTGTGCTAACAAAAATGGCATCTGGCACAAGACAAGTGTAATACAAATCCAGAGGTTAGAAACTGATTCCAACAAAATTCAGCAACAAGGAATACTTATCAGCCAAGAAATTATGATAATCTGGTAAAATATGTATGTCAAATAGTCATTTTTATTTTGTGAAGATCTATGGTAATTGTAGTGTTACTGACTAGAGCAGTGATTTTCATGGATAAACCATGTATTTCAACAGCACTTTCACCTCCCAGCATCAAGTGCTTCAACCCAGGGTGCCAGGCTTGTAGGAAATGATGTGAGAAGTCCCCAAAGTCAGACTGAATAAATGAAAGTGGTGACAGCAGCAGGCTTTGCTACTATGTCCCTGCTCTAGTTGTGCTTTGCAGCTTTGTGCCAGGGCTAGTCTGGCAGTATTTGTGGAAAACACCATGTGTTCTTAAGATGTGATGCTCAGAGAAGGTGCTGTGGCTTTATCACAATGTCAGTGCCATCACTAAACCAGCTCCAGGACCCTGTGCTGCAGCACCATACTTCTGGAGTGAAGTTGTCTTCTAACTGATACTTTGAGAATCAGAAGGGTCATTTCTCTGCATCAGTCAAGCGCTGACTTCCCAATAAACACATCTACAAGTAAGTAGGCTTTTGCTGTCAGCCAAATATCACAGATTCAAGGTCCCACAGCACACATACATGAGCTGCAAGCTTTTAGAATGGGGCATGAACTCTAACCGTTTGCCGTTTTCAAATAGGTTGTTAAAATGTTGAGGCAATGAACACCATAAAAAAAAAAAATCACAAAAGGTATTTTACAAAAGTAAAAAATTGAACTTCCAAAACCCAGAAACTTCTTAAAAATGCTGGAATTTGTAACTAGTATTCAAATTTACCAATACTCTGTAAGAATGACATGCCCAGTATAATAATTATTAGGAGCATCAGATACAGAAAGGAAAATCTGCTCCTGAGTAAGACATGTATCCTAATAATTTTCAGCACGTGACAGAATTCATTTCAGTGTTCATTTTTGATCATCACTGCTTGACATCTGCAAAAATCTCCTCTTATCTGCTGCTCTAAAACCCAGTGAGCATAGTTTTCTTGTTACTCACACCTGTGTCTTACAAGAGTATGCCCTTTCAAAGTCATTTGAGAGAGACCAATGTAGCTGAAAGGACAAACTAGTCTGGTATGTTTGTGGCTGTAACCAAAGTGCATCTATTGGCTTAATACTGAGCACTGCTACAGTCTCACTGTCATCGTTTGCAATCTGCTTGCTCTCTGTGTGTTTAAACTGTGAATGCTTTTGGCATGGTACTTTTACTTACTGTGTTTTCACAGCACTTTGAAAAATCTTCAGTTTCTTGATGTTTTACTACCTCAGAAATAAGAAAAATAACTATTGCATAAAGCTGCAAACTGCCCCCCCCCAAAAAAAAAAAAAAAAAATTTTTATTTAATAAAATTTATTTGGCATTCTTAAAAGTTAATTTTCTAATTTTGAGTCTGTATTCCTGGATTCACAGGTTCTGTATCTCATTCTGCTATTGCATCCTGTGTTACCATGGGTACCTGGACCCAGACTCCTCCTTCTTCCGCTAGCCACTGAGCAGAGATGGCAAGATTAGGAGTACTGTTGGCCTGGGATCCTTGCACAGTGCAGAGACGTGAAGAGTGTGCTTGAGATCTCATGCCTATCTCTGAGCAAGAGTCTGAAGAAGTTAGTTCCATTGTTCTCTACCATAAAATGGATGTGATAGAGTTTGTGAGACTTGTGTTGACAAAATTTCTGTTATCAATACATAAAGTAGTCATAATGAGGTCAGAAATTATGACTCTCAGAGGATTTTAATATTGGGAAATTGGATATTGCTGCATAAACTAAAAATTATTAAAATTTTCTGCAAAATAATGCTTTGGATCAAAGCATGTTGTTTCAAAAAATCTTTTTATTTTTTACTAAGTATAAAAAATTTATTTACAAAGCAATAAGTCTTCAAAATATGCAAACCAAATATTCTATTTTGAAAGAGGATATTAGACTAATCTGAATTTTTTCCCTTTTTTGAAAATTATTTAATGTAAAAACATTTTTTGAAACATGTTAGCTTATAAAAACTAAATTATCTCTTGGAAGGGGTTCCTTTGAATACTTTCAGCCTGTTCTGTCTAGAAGATTATGGTTTATGCTGTAGACAGGGACGAAGTTAGTTATTAGAAAACCATGTCAGAGCCACTCTGATAAATTCATGCTACTGTACCTCAGTTTCAATCTATGGGAAATATAATCTGTTGGGAAAGGATGCAAAGGAATCCAAACTCACAACTCTACCACCATCACTTCAGTGTCTGTATGTTACGCTGTTTTGCAGGGTCAAACTAATCCATGTAGCTTGGGCTGTACATCACCAAGGCCTCCCTGGCTTGCCATTTATCTGTTGACAGATGAATATCAAACACTTTTCCAGAAAGTTAACAATTTACCTCTATGAGCCTATGAGCTTTTGCTAGATTAATTTATTTTGTGTGGTCTATTTGAAAGCAATGGCTGTGTTTCCTGGGGCCAAAGCCACTTTTCCAAACCCAGGAGTCACAAACGAGCTTTATGGCACCTTTAAGTAGGACCACAGGCCTGATGGAAAGCATAGGGTTTTGCCAGTATTTGGGCTCATGTACCTGATGAGGATGGGATTCCCAGCTCAGTGTGTCTGAGAACATCTGATCTGGCTGAAGCACTGTGAGAGGTATTGCCACTGCCTAGCTTTACTTATTTACCATTAGGAAGCTAGTTCTCCAATTGTCCTGATATTCAAGGTAAGAGGGATACCCACAAAGCAAATGAGAAGAGAAAGTCTAATGCTTTGAAGTACATGCTACTTTCTTTTACTTTTTTTTTTTTTCTTTTCTGGAAGTAAAATAGTGAGATAAAGCTCAAGGAACACACTCCTTTGATGATACCCGTGTTTCTTCAGTGCAAAATATTTAATTGAAAAAATCCCAATCGGCCCTAGTAAAAATTCACAAAAGGTGGGGATAAATAAACCGTGGAACAAATTTCTGGGGCAAGCTTCTCATCATTGTTGCCTTTAAATCAAGAAATCATTTCTTGCTAAAAGATATATAATCTTTTGTCAGCAATTTATAGGGTTCGATGCAAGAATTACTGGGTAAAATTTGGTGGCCTATGTTATGCAGGTCAGATTAAATGATCACAATGGCCCTTGACCTTTGCAGCTGTTAATCTTTCATGAGAGTAAAGCCATAAAAGACAGATGAACTGTAATAAAGAGGACTTGGAGTCTCTGGAGGACTATTTAAAGGATCTCTTGAATTAGCTAATGCAAGAAAAAGACCTTTTCTGATAGAAAAGCTTTAAACCTCCTGAAGTTACACAGATTATTTTTCATTTTGACAAGAGGAGAAATTGCATTTTGGTTTAAAAAATTGTTTGTTAATATCCTTTTTGTTTCTCTCCATTTGAGGTGTGGTCAGAAAGAGGAGGAGATTTAATGAAAAATAGGAACATGAAAATTTTGCAGGATTTTCCCTTTCACAGGTTTAGAAAATGTTTATCACTCAAAAAGCCAATTCCCTTTGGGGGAAAAGTAGAAACAGTGTCTCCTCTGGGGTGACCAGTATTTATAGCCCTGCTGAGGCCAGATGCAGTCCCCTTGGCCTCCACATCTCCATCCAGGATGGTTGAGGTGGGTCTTGGGTGGGAGGGGCACTGGCAGCCCTCTTTGGGAATAACACCTGAGTATTGGTATTACTCAGCCAGGAAGGCACCACACTGTGTTCAGGGAAGGCTTGGTCGGGAGGTCTTCAGGTCTTTTGTCCTGATCACAGTGAGCTGGAGGGCTTGATGGAAACCCGAGCTCATAATTGGAGACCTGCAAGACATGCCCTGAAAAAGAAAGGGGCCTGACCTCGAGGTCTGGGCCCAGGAAGTGGAAAGACTTTCCAGAGATGCCAGTGACTTACTAGAAGAGGAATCTGTCTGTGGGAGAACTAAAGAAGCTTTCTTCTATTTAAGCGAAGTTTCAGCTGGCAGGGCTGGGTGCCCCTCTCCAACATGGACTGACGAAGGTGATGATGGCACTGAGGCAAAGAGGAGATGTGTGAGATGTCTTTCTTACTTGGAAAGTACTGGTAGTCAAGACTGCCAAGGACTGAAGCATTAGAAAATGAAAGGCTTTCAGGGCCTGTGGACCCTGTTGGGGAGGAATGGTGCTTGTGAATACTCTGCTGTGTATGAACTTCAGGGAAACCCACCTGGGAAACTGATGGAGGGCTTGCAGTGCGACTGCAGCACGGTTGGGATAAGTCAGGGAAGAGAGTAAGGATGTGCAGAATGCAAAAATAAGACCCTGAAATCATTCATTCTTGTGTGACGGAGAGGGTTGGTGGAACAGAAAATAAGGAGACAGCACAGGGAAAATCTGCACCTGCAATTTCAGGTAGAGTGCAAGGAAATAATTTTAAAAATCTGATCTGTTTCTCTGGCAAGTGAAAGCAACTCAAAAAGATTAAAAGGTAATGTGATAGTATTGTCTTGTGACTGTTTTCACAGCAGAGTTACAGCATTATGTGCATTTAATAACATACATTAGCGCTGACAGAACTAATTGCTGTGTAGGGCTGGGAAAGCTTGGGGAGATTAAAATGCATTAATCAGGGACAGCTAGATCAGTAGAGAAAGGAAAAATGGAAATAATCAAATCGGTTGCCAGAGTACACAGGTTGTCTGTCACTAACTGCTTGGATGTTTCAGCTCTTAAACTTTTTCCTGATACTTGCAATTAGGGACTTAATAATTCAGTTGCTATTACCTTTCCCTTTTAATTGTTTTTCTCTGCCATGAACTACACTATAATTGGAATACATAAATGGCAGTCTTAGTAGATGGCACAGTATGCTATGGCACCTGGAGAAAAAACAATATAACACTCATTAAAAAATATCTATTAACACCTGTCTCTTGAGATTAATTTCCATAATCTCATAGAAATTTTATAACTTTATCAAAACTCCTTCTGGGATGATAATTAAAAATCCTGCATGTACTGGTACCTTGCAAATGAGTGCTATATCCCGAGCTGGTGCAAGAGGCAGCAGTGAAACTGCAGCATCTGATTCTTGCTGAGGATCTGATCTGACTAATAGACGATTTCCCAAATAACCAGTCAGAGATGACTGCAGGAAATGCTGGTCATCAGCTCTGAGCTCACTTTCTGACAGCTGAGATAGAGCTGGAAGGAATTTTCTTTCTGATTGTCCTACTGCTGGCCAGGGAGCAGAAGAGGACAGCTTGTAACGCAGTCCCACCACCAGCTCTAATGCCGAGGCTGGCTCTGCCTGCTGCTGGCTTGTGAACCATACATTGGGTAGGAGAACTGAGCCGTTCTTCCTTTTCCTGTCCTTCTTGTAGTCCCTGACCACACCATTCCCACTGTCATTCTTCTTATATGCATGAACGAATCTGGGTTTTTTTTGAGTTTTTTTTTGGGGGGGGGTTTCCCCTAATATCTACATGTATTTTTCAGTTATTAGGTAAATAGGGCTTCTCCAGTGAACTGTGGTTAAGGTGTTCTGCTGGCTCACAGGCTGAGCTTTTCCCATGGGGATGTTTAAATTAGATGAAATGAGAAGATGACGTTAGGTGAACAGCTGTTCTTTTCTGCCTGGTTTCAGCTCTGTCCTGGCTACAAGTGCACTCCAGTAAGTGCTCAGCTCCGCGCTGCTACTGCGTTCCTGCTCTTTGAGTCCCTGACTCACGCTCTCCAGCTGAGTCAAGGTGTAGAAATGGTCAGTGAAGGCTGCCAGCTGGACTAGTGGGAAAAACACTTGGGCTTGAGTTTTACAACAAATGGCAAAGAAGTTGAGCTCACATGGCCTATTTTATTTCTTGTAATTGAATAAAAGTTTTCACTGTAGTCTCAGCTGTTGCACTTCCCTTTTCTATGCTTATTCATCAGGGTTTGAGTCTCTGTTGTTCTGAAACAACTGACTTGGGCAAGCACATGATAAGATTGGGGAAAAAGTCTCCCTCCATCAAAAATCAAGTAATAACTTGAAGGTAAAAGGAAAGACAAAAAACTATTACTGGGATTCTCGCATTGCAGTGCCCTTTCCTGGCAGAATATTTTCTTCCACTGTCCATATTGCCTCTGTTTGATCAGCACCTCCTTCTGCTCCCCACAGTATGCAGGGATGGGGACATGATTGTTTGCCTCAGACTGTCTGTCTGCAGTTTTCTAAACATTTAGAGGTTATTGAAAAAAAGCACATAAAGAACAAAGTTCTTCAGAGCTGCAGAAGACTGTCAGTGTCATTTTTCTGCTGGGTAGGATTTCTGTGAAGCACTTGTGACAAGGCTCACTCTTCAGAATATGCTTCATAACAGGGTGAAGGCTCCCACATTTCACATATAATCCATCTCCAATGATTTGTGTTTCTCCTCTGCAAAGAGAACCTGTACTTTCAGACAGGCCTGTATGAATCTTATCTTGTTTAGCATCAGCAAATAAACCCATGGCTTTTTCTGCTAAAACACAGAAGTCTTTATCCTTTATGCTGAAGAGCTGGTAAATTCATAATTTTTCCAGACTCACATCCTGTTATTTGGGGGCAGTTACACACACACATACCAGTGGCTTACACAAATGAAACAAAATTATTGAAACATGATTCTTGTTCATTAGGAACTCTAGATTATTTCCTTGATTTTGGTAAACAAACATGGTTTGTAGTAGGCAGAGGCTGTGTACTCATAGCAGAATTTATGAACTGTATATTCGTCTTCAAGACTGACATGATGCTGTTAAAACTGGACACACTATGCAGCAGAGCAAAAATTACAAGTAGATGGTCTTCTCATTTGCTTATACAATGTTTTACGCATGCAGAATTTGGACCAATAAGTTATATTTCTCCAAAGCTGACACAAGTAGTTAGAGATCTTGCTGGGTTATTACCTTTGGAAAGTCAGGTACTTCCCAATGGCTGCAAAGAATGCATGAACCATCCTGTCATCCTGAAGTCAATAAGGAAAAAGAGGGGCCACTTTTCTCTCTTTACAGGGAGCAGCTGCTCTAAAAGAAGCCTCTTCTGGCCTTTTCCTCCAAGCCACACTCTCATCACTTGTCTGCCTTTCTGATCCTATCTAGTTCTACTGTATAGATATGGTTTTTGAACATACATGGCTCCAGCAGCCGATGCCAATGTTTGCCTGGCAGAAACATAACCAAGCCTCTTCCCCCAGCAGTAGTTTGTGTTTGGTGTAAGTTTGTTTTCATTCTGACAGGTGCTTCTCAAAGTGAAAAGCAGAAATATGCTCGGGATCTGATCAATGCCATCAGATAGTACAACAAAAATATTGTTGGATAAGTAAAGCAGCTCTTTTTTCCATGCTGTTATAATCTGTAGGTGGACACATAGGCTTGAAAATTATACTAGGGATCAAATCTACAGGAAAGCAATATCAAGTAGAAAAGTTATTTGGCAGGACTCAGCCCAATAATAAATAGCAACAACTGTAATACATAACATTATCTTATTCTATTAGTAATTGTCATTATCATCATAATATTCAAAGTTGGCTTTAATTAGCTGCCATTTATCCTCTTCTCTTGCGTATTGCTTAAAGCAAACTGGTAGTACTTCAAGTCTGCTTTTGACACTCCTTCTGTTTGCCTTATAATTTCCTTTTTCTTTCTGTGCCACTGCTTTCTCCCTGTGCTAGGCCCTAATGAAACTTAATTAATAATCATTTTTTTTTCCTGCCATAGAATACAACAGTATTGGACTTGGAAATTTCAACTCATAAAACCCCTGCTGGTTTGGTTTTTTTTTGTTTTTTTTTTTTTGTTTTCCAGTGTTGTCAGTTCTCTCCTTTGCTTTTTCAGCATTAGGTCTTTGGTAGTGTCTTTTCAAATGAACCCCTGAGATATGTTTCCTGTTTTCCTGTTTTCTCATGTGCAGACTTTCCTTTGAATTCTTTGTCTTCTTTTCCACTGGCTTCATCTACATCTACAGCTCTATTCTTATTCCAAATGCACTTCAACTCTCATCCTACTACTGCTATGGTACAAAAAAACATTCTCTGTAGTTGATTTTTTTAAGAACACAAGGCTTTTCCCTCCTGCTAAAGCCTGCAGCTAAGATGTGACAACTCTTTATTTTACCTTTCTATTCAGAAAGCCAACGTTACCCTGTTTCCACTTCATTTCCTCAAGCCAGGAATCTGATATGCCACACTATATTTTTCCCTTTCTGTCCTATTTTTGTTTGCCAAGCATCGCAAAAGAACCAGCTTGTCTTGACAAACTGCTCAAAGGCAAGTGAGGAAAGAAAACACCAAAAGTAAGAAACTTCAAGGCTTTATGCTGGCTTTATCCTTCTCCTAAGTGAGGCCAGACTGTAGGGACAACTGGTAACTTAGTGGGAGATAATCACACAACACTAAGACAGCACTTTGCTCGCCGACTTAGGCTGTTACATCCACAATTGCAGTACGGTTGCTGCCTCCCTGCACCTTGCCCTCTCTCAAAGAGCATGTCTTGAAGGTAGTTCTCAAAGTCTCTACACCAGCACTGCATAAAGCTTGAAGAACATAAAAGCTTGTCACCTTTACAACCTCTCTTGGCTTGGAGAAAACCATGCACCATCAAGCAATCATTTCACTGCTAGCAGTAGATTTTATACTTTTACCACTTCTATTGTGAATGTTACTCCAAACTCACCTCTGATCAATATGTTTTATTGAGGTTTCTGGGGCCTTGTTACGTCTCATACACAGAGATGCAATTTACAGGTCTGCAGAAAGAGGACTGTATTACAGCTAAGTTTTTGTTTGTCAGAATTATAGGGTTTTTGCTGCTTTTTTTTCTTTTTTTTTCTTATATATCTGTTGTAGTAACCTTCTTAAGCTTGCTGGAAAGAAACCATTAGGTTGCTTGTATTAACCTTTAGGGTGCTTGTCTTCGGGCCTCATAAACTGAGCTGCCTCTTCAGCTTTCCTTGATCCATAGTGCTCTCCTCCTTTTTTCATTTAGACACTGGTTGCATGCATTGCTTTCTGTTTGTTTCTTCTTGGTGGAAGCTGGGGGCTTCTCAACTACAGAAATCCAGTAGTAAACAGGTGCCAAATTCACACATATGGCTTGAAGCCCTCCAGCCTTGTGTGTTATCTGGGTTTACAGTGCACCTCTTCAGAGGCTTATGATAGCTTAAACAAATACTGGCCTAAAAATTTCTAAAACCTATACCTTATTACTCACTCCGGATAACATAAAAATATGTCACCATTCACACAAAGTTGTAAGACTGGACACAACCTTCTCCATTACTGGCATGTCAGGTTCTGTCTCTTCACACTCCGAGGTCTTGTCTAAGTTCAAGTCAGACTCCTCTAAGTGTCTATCATCTTTCCTCTGCAAACATATCCTTCTGCCAGGCCCTGGGTCTCTCTAACTCTCCCAGACCTGTCTCCATTTATTGAGTTTGGGGCATGGCCCCACTCCTTCAAAGGCTCACAGCCTTGTCATGCTCCAGCCTGCTCTGTCAACAGGGTCGCCTGAGCAGCCTGAGCCCACATGTGTGTCCAGACATTTAGTTTGGGAGAAGGGGATGGGGTGGAAACAATTTTGACATTTCCAAGGAGACATGGAAAAATCGAGCCCAAGAGGGTGAAAGCTAGAAAGAAAGAAGAACAAAATAATGGAAATTAGAAGAAGATTTCAGTTATTTCTCTTCAGGTCAGCTCCTCAGCAGTAGACCCATGGTTTATTTCACATGCCATAAGCTCTATATACAGTCAAGAAGAAGAAATTTGCAATGAATTTAACTAGCATAATTTTTATTTCAGCCAGTGAATCACTTTTATCCGCCTGCCTACTTTTATGGTTCCCTTCACCATTGTATATGTAAACCTCTCAAATAATTATAGGTTTGTCTTCACAACACTTCTGCAAGGTAGAAAATTCTTATGAACTTATTGTAACTGGAAAATTGATATGCAGAAAAGGTCAGGTAAGGAGTTTCAAGTAGAGACTCTGTCCCAGTTCACTGGATTTCCTCCCCCATTTGTACAGGTTTTTTTATATATATATATATATGCGTTTGTGCTTTTGAGAGTTTTATAACTGTAAAATGACTGATTAAAAGCATTTCATTTATTTATTAAAAAAAAAATAAAATTGTACATTTAGTACTGCTGTCAGACATTGAATTTGGATTCTTGGCATATGAGTCACAAATTACATGTATTATTCAGAGGTTTCATAGACAGTGATATGACTGCAGTTATAACCCTGTTCTCCCAAGGGAGACATACACTAATTTATTCTGATGGAATCACTAGGGAAAAAAAAAGATAGTTATTTATATCCAAACTAATGTTGGGAAGACAGGTGGTTTTGGTATCTGAACTTCCACTGTCTTTTTGTGACTCTATAAGCCAGATATCTTCCTGTGCTTCTCTGCATATTTATTCATATTTCATTACATATCCAACTGTCATTGTTGTTACCATAATTGAATGTGAAAGGTTGCAATTCTAATAAAAAAGTGGAATGGCCTACTTTGTAACTCTGTGGTTTTCCATTTCACTACAGAACAAAACATAAAAAAAAAAATAAAGTGGTTTTAATATGGAGTTTCTGAGTTCTCTAGAAATGTGACTCAAGCCAAACTTAGCAAATGTATGGATCCGTGCAAATATTTTTTTTGTTCAAATGCTGGATTACAAAATTTAATGAAAAAACCCCACTATCCTTAACATATTCATTCTTTAAATGGTAATAAAAAATAAAATTAATTTAAAACATTTGAATTAAAGTAAAAACTTTGCTTGATCACAAAAATTAATAATTTATAGCATTTTAAATAAAAGAAAATAAAATTCAGTAAAAAATACGGTACTATTTTCTAGTTTAGCTCTGGCAGCCTTACTCTCCAAAGTTTCCAGCATTCAATTACAGTGCAATAGAGAACACAGAAGTACCTTCTCCAACCAGTTTTAAGTAGCAATTGTAACTGTTTCAGGCTGAATCAGATCAAAGTTGTTCTGCTTTTTAGAACCATGTAGGGTCCAAAAAGGTCTGCAGGTATTCACATTCTTCCATGTTCATGATCAAGTGTTTGAGTACAGTGTCATTCTCTTTCTTTCTTTTTCTGACTGGGATATCCTCACCAAAATTATTTCTAATCAGGTGACGAGAATTAACCTAATCTATGGTGATGCTCTAGTTTTTATTTTTAATAAATAAACCCCAAATTTAGGGGCTCAGCTTCATGCTAGGTCTTGCTACAGAGGATCTCAAATGCAGCCAGATACTTGCCAGGCTGACAACATAGGTGCTTGTCTGTGGTTGACAACTACTTTTATCCATAGGCAACTGTCATTTTTTCCTCATTTCATTGTCCTCATTTCAGTTCACTTTAGGTGACTTTTCTTCTGTGTAATTTTTGAGTATTATCTGAGGACCCTGAGTATGTTTGCCTGATGATGCAGGTGAGTTAATTCTAGAAATTAAAGATAGCATTGCTAAATTAAGGAATTACAAAGATCTTCCTTATCTCTCTGAGGATAATTTCTGTTGGGTTGTGATGTGTCTTGGTGGTAAGAACTGTACTTAAAAAAAAAAAAGTCTTAGAGCATTAGATAATTTTGATAAGTTACTAAAATATGCAATTAGGAAATGAGCACATTTGGTGAAAACCTGGCCCAGTTACCATCACTAGGAATTTTGTCAGTGGGTTTTTTTTATTGTTTGTTTGTTTTGGGTTTTTTTTGTATTGTAACATATTTTTCTTACATAATGTTCCAAATACTAAGTGAAATGACCATTTAATTTCATCCAGTTTCCATGAGCCTCTTGGAATGTACCTTTCCCAAGAAGAGCCATATTCAAACACTAAACTTTTTATCAAAATCCCTGGCTTTCTGTGAACCAGCCTCCTCAGGTTTTCCTGTTGGAAAACCTCCTGTTGTTGTCCAAGTGCACAGCACCAGGGCTTCGGGAGGAACCTCTGGTTACAGCATGTTCTGAAGGCAGCTCATTCAGAACAAGAGGAGGGAGGAGAAGAGGGTGTTTATTTCCATAGTGGCTAATTTCCCAAACAAAAAAGTAATTATTCAACTCCCACACAGAATTTATGTTTGTGAATACAGTAAATCTGTATCAGTAGCTGTGGTAGATAGGGAATGTGGTTCTGGAGGGCAGATGCTGGGGTGGTCCCTACTCTCCAGCAGCACCTGTTGGACTGGGGTCTGCTGCTGAGTAACCCTTGTGCAGGATAAAGGAAGGTTATATTATTTGGTACATTTTAATTCTTGCTGGTATTGGTCACAGCCTCGGTGACTCATCAATCTGGCTCACAAAGTAAAAGCAGATTTGCCCTTTATAGGGTTTGGCAGTTGGCAGATGATTGTTTCCCCTCTGTGAATCAGACTTTTATTTATTTAGTGTAATCAAGAAGGAACTGTCTGTTTTGTGACCTTCTAGGTTAGTGAAAGGGAACAAAGGACTTTTCTTTATTATTATTATTTTTTGGCATCATGCAGTTAGCAGAACAATGCAAAACTATGATAAAGGCTCATACACTGGTTGGCTGGCTGCTAGGACTGTAGCTGCATGTCAAATTATTATTACAGTTGGTCTGAATTATTATTTTACATGAACAGAAATAAATATTTTATTACAAATAAAGTAGAACCCATGCTCTTTAGAATTAGTCAGGAAAAATTACTCCCTTCCCAGCATATACATAGATAACTATTTAACATGTAAGGCACTTGAAGTTCCTTGAATAATTTTGCTAAGCTTGACAAAAATAATAAGAGAGTTTTGTAACATGCCTGGCTATTGGACAGAGCTCATCCTGCTAGATTACAGACATAACTCATAGAAATCACAGAAAAAAAAGTCAGATGACAAGCATGGACTGTGGTAGGCAACCCAAGGACAGAAATCTGGATAACAGACCTAAAATACATACAGAGATTTCTCAATGACAGTGGAGCTGAAAGAAATTATAAAAAGCTAATACTAACTAACTAGAAATAATCAATTGGTTACTGCTTCTTATCCAGATAAGGATAAAATGCCATTTGGAAAGTTCATGCAGTTCCTAAACTTTGTATCTTGTTTAAAGAAAACGGTTTCACCAGCATGAAGCACACTTACTCACTCCCTGGTCCTGGCACTCTGTAGGTATTTTGCTGAGACCTGTAAATGATCTGCAATATGTTCAGGGAATGCCAACAAACATGATTCATTGCTACAGCTGCATTTGTTGCATAGTTTTCAAAGCTGGTTATTTCTAAATATTTTTCCCTTCTGTGTTCAGCTAGCAAAAGGTTTCAAATGCAGTAAAAAGCTTTGGTGCTCAGTGAACCTAAGCTAAATTGAACTAGGTGGAATGAAACGTCACCAATAATCAACTAAAAAAGAGGATTTTATTCAACTTTTTAAAAATAAATTTTGATTAGTATTTCCTGTGGTAAGATCTAGCAAGGTCCTGTGCCCTGGTTGGGTGGGCTGTCTGTCTGCAGGCTGCCCCTGCCATGGTGGGGGTCCACTGGCCTCCCTGAGCCCTCCTTGGGACTCTGAATGTTGCACCCAGTGAGGGAGGTCTTCTTGCCCTCCTCACTGCATTTCTGTGCTGCCACACTGTGAAGGTGGGAAATATGCTGGTTTACCAAGAACCTTGGTCGAGGAAGAGTATATTTTTTTATGAAAAATTATAAAAACTAGTTCTTCAGGCTATGTACTTGAAAAGGTATGTTGCAGTGTATTCCATGCTTCTTTTAAATCAACATTTTCTAGGATATTAAAACACTTCAGCTCTGAGATGGGGAAAAATCTGTGTTAGGCATTATGGCCTTATCAGTTTGGCAGGGATGGGGGCATTAAAATGAAAGGTGCCATGAGTTATTTCTTTATTAAGTTGTGGTGGGTTTAGCCTGGCTGGCAGCCAGGAGAGAATCAGAAGGGTAAAAATGAGAAAACTTCTGGGTTGAGATAAAAAAGAATTAATAATTAAAATAAAATAATAATTATAACAGTAATAACAGAATATTCAAATGAGTGATGGGCAGTGCAATTGCTTACAACCCACCGACTGATGCCTGGCCTGTCCCCAGCTACTCATCTCAGAGCAGAGACAATCCCGAAACCACAATCCCAGAAGAGCAAGCCTGAGCGATCCAATAGAATGCCCCCAGCTTACTGGCCGACCCTCATTCATGTACTGAACATGATATTATATGATATGGAAAAGCCTTTTGGCATATCCAAATGCCAATTTGGGTTTGCTAATTACTACGCTTCCCTGCCGAGTCCCTTGCACCTGCAGACTAGCAAAACACGGGGAGGTTGGAAAGTCCTTCATCTTCCAGTGACAATTGAAAACATCAGTATGTTATCAATGTTCTTTTCATAACAGGTCCCATACTGAAGCCAAAATACAGCATTATTCGAGCTACTAAGAAGAAAATTAGCTCTATCCTAGTGAAACCAGGACATAATTAGATCTTACTTAGTCTAAATTACCAAATTGAGAGTGTTTTCCAGCAAAAAGTGTGCTTTGCTTAGCACTGTATAGTCAATGCACATTAAATGATCAAGGGATTTGATCAAATGATCAAATGATCAACTGCAGGTTATTCTTCACTGGGATCTGTAAGGACAAGATATACAGTCATCTATGGGGAATGGTTTCAGTGGAAGGTGAGTTAGTGATCTCTTGAGGTCTCTTTCACCCTTATATTTTTATCTGTTAAAGGAAAAATAAAATTATGAAAAACATGTCAGTGGATCTGAATTCAGAGATACGTAATTTGAAAGATTGATTCTTTTGAAACCAATGGGAGATCTCTGAACAGGGCACAATTCATGCTCAAAGCCAAAGTGTTTTCCGACTTAAAAGAAGACTCAAAGTGCTTATCCTGAATAATATACTTAAAGCACATTCCCAAATTCTTTACTCTGACCCTGATAATACAGTGACACACCACTGTGATCAAAATTTTTGTGTGGCTTCACCTGAATACTTGCAAAGCAATTGTTATTGAATTTCATAGTGTGGGCTATGAGACAACCTCTTGCTGATCAAGAATACAGCTAGACTGAGGAGAAAATTACTTGTGAGATACACAAGTGCACTTTGTTCTTCCACTTTCTTTTCCTCAGAAGCATAATGCTCCTGAGACCAGCAGCTGTCAACAACGTTAGAGTAAAAACAATACACAGTATTAATTGCCTGTTGTGCTAGGCGCTGTGTAAAGATACAGTGATTGAAGTCAGTAATATTAATGATTTTATTATGGCTTTCAAGATTTCTGATGTTCTTCAATGATGTTTTTCCAATTTTCTTGTGCCGTGTGAGAGTCTCAACTACTGCTTAATTTAAAAAAATCTAACCCACATAACTGTGCAGGAAAATCTCGGGAGTTCAACACCAGACACAGAATAGAAAGAAGACAGAATTTTTTTTCTTTTTCATTTCTTAAGGGTCACAATTTCAAAGTCAACCTCAAAGTTTATTTGTTCTTACTCTGGATTTGAGGGCTACCAATATCAAGAAAAAAGCAGATCCTCTGCCAGACAAACCATCCTGTCCACATATACAAGATAAGAAAAGGGTGGGGGAAGTTAACTATTGTTTAGAACATGGAAATTAAGCATAAAGAGATTAAACTGCCAGTACTTTCAACACTTGGTTATGCAGATAAGGTCAGTGCCCAAGCGGGTGCAGAGGAAGCCTGCAGGAGAACTGGGACCTGACCCTGGCTGCTCCTCAGAAAGGAAGACACGTGGCATCAGGTGTGAATGAAGCAGCACTCACCAGTGAAAAAGCTGAAGCAGCTGCAAAGCTTAGTACTTTCTTAATGAAAATCACTGTTAAAAATCTCAATGAACTGCCATGCCTGTCCATATTCTTGTCTCTAGGTTAAGGGAGGTAGGTGTGAAACAAAGCAGAGCACAATTATTTTTCTTCATAAAATAGTTCAGCTTGGGAACTGCTCACCACAAGATGCTGTGAATGCTAAAACTTTGCACAGCATTATGGGGGAGCTGGAAAAGCCCATGGGTAAGAAATCAGTAAATATGAACAAATAAAAACAAAACAAAATTGAACCCAACAATCCTCCCATATTGATCTCAGGACAATTCATTTAATTTTATCTGAAAATGACACCAGAGTAAGAATGTATTCCAGTGAACTAGCTTCTGTTTTCCTTATTCTCACACTCTTCCTTAGACATTGACATGTGGTAGCTTCTGGAGGCAGGATATTTGGTCTAAATTGGTTTTTGATGTGACCTACTACAACTGCTCTGAGGCTATAATGTTACGAGGGATGGTTTTTGACAGCAGCTGAAGATCTAATGCATCAGCTGTTGGAAGTTCTCTTGGATGTTACACATTTTTTGTGGCTACTGAGTAGTTCCTGGAGACATCTTTTCCCGGCATCTCTCAGCCCTACAAATAAAGCGATTCTGCATGGTTCTAGCCACTTTAGACTGCCTGTGAGTCACTTGGTGGGATTGCAGCTTATGCAAGGAGTCAAATACCTCATTAGCAAGGGTAGGCTTCACCACACTGGAAAATTTTTTCTCCTCAGTATACCCTTGATAGTTCTAAAATCTAAGAAATAGGTTTCTACAAATAAACAACATCTGTGTGTTATCAGTATTATCCATCTTCAGGATGGAACACATTCATCTGGGTAGAGCCTGAAAGCCCTCCCAGGAATATTGTAAATCAATTTCCTAAGTAAAGCAAACAGATACTTATGCCCCAGCCCTACACCCCACACTGACTCCTGCATTCACAAGGAACCCCAGTGACCCTTTTGGGTCCGTACAGTCTAACCATACTGCAGGCAGTGCATTACCTTTTATAATGAGTACAGTATGGTTTTTTTATGGTTACACTTCATTTTTGTAACTTCTTCCAAATGAGAAAATTAAATTTAAATGGACATTCAGGAATTAATTAAAATGTACAAAAGGTCTTAAATGAAAAAGTGTTAATTATCCATGAAAGCTCAAACCAAATATCTAAATTATCAGATGAGAAACACAGCTCTTGAAAACAGAGGCGCAGCAGTAGATTTATTTCAAACAATACATTTCTCTGTGATTAAAAGAAAGACCTGGAGCTGATGTAAATAGTTTGGAAGCAAAACAAACCACACTGCAATCATATGTTAAGAAGAAATATGTGTGAATCTCAATGATTTGTAGAAATATAGTCCAAATTTGTGGAAAAAAAAAAAAAAAATCACAATTTTACCACACATGAAAACTTCATTTTAAACATTGCTGTATTTAGGAAAAATATCAGTAAAAAAAGGTAGGTGGCACTTCACTTTTCAGTCTTGATTCAACAGAGGGAAGTCTACAATTAAAAAAAAGCTGGAGGATGCAAATCAGTTGTTTTCCTGAAGCCTTTTTACTCAAGTAGGGGTTACTCTCCTAGTAATTAACCATGTGTGAATTATTCCTTCATCAAACTGACTTTAGGATTCACATGATTTAATCAAACCATGGCTCAAACTTACACTGTAATATAATTAGTGCCAGCTAAAAAAGAGACATGTAGCAAATGGGAAATTCTTACCTTTTTTCCCCCCAAAAGCCACTGGTGAAAGACTCAGTACTTCTTCAGGTTCCCGTTTCTAATTCATTTTGCCTTCTTGACTGCAAGATGCTACTGGTTTTCAATGAACTGGTAGGGACTGACTCCTGCAAGCACACTCCTAGCCTATTGCAAATGCAAAGTAAAATGGGTTTATACAAAGTCACCCATGAAGACTGGTAAAGCTGCCTGTGTTGACTGGGTGTTTGCCATGGGCTAGGACCATGCGCAGAACCACTCACTGCGGTGTGACTGACAGGCAATTAAGATGTGCTGACTTCTGCTTGTGGGAACATAACATTAAACTGCCTTAGCCACTACTTCACCACATTAAAAAAATATATTGTCTCCAGGTTGTGATAAATGTATTTTATTGATACTACATGTAAATTTAAAATGTAGCCATGTACCAAGTGCAATTTTACATCTTCTATCCATGTTTTACTCATCTTAGTTTCTTATGTCTTTCTGTGTCTTCCTTCCAGTACCAAGTGTACTTCCAGAGAAAAAGACATTAGATATTATAATTTTTTTTAGGATTTTTATTAGCATTCAAAGGATCTCAGGACCACACAAGGAGATCTTTGGCAAACGTCAAACACAGAGTTTTTCACAATGCTGGGTGGCTGCCTTTTTGAGAATCTTTAGCTTCAGTTATGACCAGCTGGTTGTGAAAATATTTTAATATGTAAAAACTGAAGTGCTGTGCTCTTCGCTCTCAACAAGTTATTAATTCCTTTTTAGTAGACACTCCACATCTGGATAAGAGCTCCACTCCTAACATGCAGCCACCTCTCCCTGCCTGAATTCTTTCCATTAGAGAACTAGATATAAATTTACCTTATTTTTTATCACTGTGGGTGTGACAGCAAACTGCAGATTCAGTAATAGATAGTAAAGAAACTATTCCTCTCTGACAATTAGGTGGCCAAGTAGTTTCACCTCTTGTGTACTATTAAAAAAAGCTTAGGAGGCTGATAGCATTTATGTTCTCTTTCTGCTTACATGTGATAACAGAGAGATTCAGGCATTAACTTTAGATTTAAATCATATCAACATTTTGAGCTCAAAAGGTTTAATGCTTTAAATACGACATGTAAAAGTTATGGATTAAATGTAAAATCAGTCCGAATTCTGCAGAAATGAATAGACAATTAATTTGAATTACTTTGACTTTCTGAAGGTTAGATGTCTAGTCTAAGCTAAAGAGCTACGATCAAGAGAAAGTGAGAAGGAGAGGAACATGTGGGTAGAATTCAGTTCATTCAGAAATAAATGTCTAAAATGGAATCACCCTTGGGAGATGCTTACCTCCTCCCACTAATAACAGGCTGAACTTTGATGATTAGCTTTGGTTTGGCACCTTACTTTTAAATGGTTAAAATTAGGTGACATGAACCTTAACTTGCCATTATCTATTTCCACCCAAGACAGCAAAGCATTTAATAGCAAGCTGATACTTAAATGTAAGACAAGTGCCATAAATCTAAGTGTTTTGCTGGAGCTGGTCCAGAGTGCTCATCAGTTTGCAGGATCAAACACTGTATCTTTAATGGTGCTTAGCACTTGAAATTCCTATCATTATCATTGCTCTAGTGTGCAGTTACAGCTTCAAAATGTGAAAGCCAGACTTGAAAGGATTTGTTTGTCTGTGCTGCTGTCTTATCAGAGGGAAGTGAAGGTGTAGAAAAAGAGCCGGCACATCTCACATCTGGCTGAACACCGAGCATCTGAAAG
>NW_010336212.1:19635-24721 GCF_000700745.2 Antrostomus carolinensis | reverse complement strand
GGAATGTTTAGAGCACAGACACTGAAATGGGAATAGATTTCACACAGAATTATTAAATTTACTTAATGATCTACTAAGCTTACTTTAGGTATCTACTCTAGGTGCAATTCAGGACATACACATTTAGGAATCTGGATCTCCTTTACAGTCCACGGGAAGAGACACTCAGAGGGCCAGTGGGACCATCAGAGTTAGCTGCCCGTAATCTCCAGTGTTAACCATTTTGCTATTTAATTGCAACATAAATGTCTGGTTGTTTCCTGGCAAGGTATAAAGTACACATGGAAAAATAAGATATTGCTAGAACACAGAGCACCTTTTTGAGCCCATTTAACTCCCCTGTATATTGGCAAGCAAACCCTGCTTTCACGTAAGTCTTGTCTCTAAGCAGCACAAAAGTGTTTTTCACACAGTATTTACCATATTTTACAGTACTGTTTTACAGCAATCTAGATAAGTGGCCTGCATAAACTATGCTGAAGTTTGAGAGGCTAAACTCTGTTTGTGTACATATCACAAAGATAAAATAGAAGTGACTTAACAATGTTATGCCTTGGCTTTGAACGTGGTGAGTATAGCACGTTATCATCCTGCCAAAACAAACATATTGAATTTGTGACAAATTTCCAGAAAAATAGATTTTTGACTCACTTAGACACCCAGTTTAGTTTCCAAAATGACCTGAAAGAGTAAAATACTGCTCTCGCCTACATTACTGTTGTTTTAGGCTAAGGAGAGGATTGGCCTAAGCAGCTCTGTTCTGACTTTCATTATACTGTTTGACTTATTACAAATTTAGTCAAAACAAAGGAAAGAAAACATTTCAGATTTTGAAAACTATTACATAGTGACTTATTTACAGCTTATATAAAACAGGACTTTGCATTTGCTTCTCCCACTCCAGTTGCCACAATAGGTGTTTGGCAGTGCTACTCATCCAAGATGACTCATATTTTTTTTGTGAGGCTCCACTGCAAATAGCTTCAGTCTCAGAAAAACCTTGTCTAAGATAGTGGCCTATATCTTTACTCTCCCATGGTGGAAAGTGAAATATTTGCTTAAGTTGGCAAATGCTGACTGGCCAGTGTGCTAGACAAGTACACCAGCAAAGAAGAAATTTCATGTGGGATGGACCAGTTTCTACACTTGTATCTCCAACTTACACAAAGGGGAAGGGAAATGACCACCTTGATCTGTTTGTTGATGTGAAGCATTGTTTATTAGTTTAAAGAAGAGGCCTTATCCTGACATGCTTATTAAGGTAAAACATGGATGTCACTATTTATGGTAACTCTCAGACTTGCCAGTTTTACAGACCACTCTGGTATTGAGAGCTGAGCTCTGAAATCAAACAGGTGTCTAACAAACAACCACCTCCACCATTCTGAATGAGAGAGCAGGAGCAAAGGAGACTGCACTTATCTGCAAGACCCTTCCACTATCATAGATATGGCATTAGCAAAAAAAATGAAATAAAGGACATATCAAAGAGGATCTGTTTGTGACACACTGTTCCTAATGAGCCCTGCATACAGCTCTGGCCTTGCAGAGGTGCACAAGGTGGTGCACAAGAGAGAAAGACATTCTTGCTGTGGGAGGAGGGTTACAGTCCAGTCTCAAAACTAGAATTCAGTGGCTTGGATTTTCATATCCCTTCTGATGCCAGAGCCATCAGACTCCAGCATCCTGTAAATCTGAGCCTTTGGATTAGAGTGAAACAGATTTTTAGATGTTTGCTTCCATGTGTATATATCAGAACAGATGATATAAAGTATGACCTCAGAAACTTGCAGAAAAGTCCAGACATTTCCTCTTCATTAGTCCATCATCTATACGAGATTGTGCTGACATTGCTGAGTGGCTATAAAGTCAATGTAATGTCAGGTCATGTCTAGGCTGCTAAATAAAAAAGGCCAGAGGAAGAAGTAAAGAACTTATCTCCTCATCATCCACACTGTTCAACAGTTTTTTCCTTGTTCTGTTTTGGCCATCTTAGAATCATAGAATTGTAGTGGTTGGAAAAGACCTTTAAGGTTGGGTTCAAACCTTAACCTATCACTGCCAATTCCACCTCTAAAACATATCCCTAAGCACCTCATCTACTTGTCTTTTAAATACCACCAAGGAAGGTAACTCCACTGCCTCCCTGGGCAGCCTGTTCCAATGCTTGACTACCCTTTCGGTGAAGAAGTTTTTCCTCATATCCAATCTAAACCCCCCCTGGCACAACTTGAGGCCATTTCCACTCATTCTATTGCTTGTTACCTGGGAGAAGAAACTGACTCCCACCTCTGTATAACCTCCTTTCAGGTAGTTGTAGAGAGCAATAAGGTCTCCCCTCAGCCTCCTTTTCTCCAGGCTGAACAACCCCAGCTCCCTCAGCTGTTCCTCATACGACTTGTTCTCCAGGCCCTTCACCAGCTTCATTGCCCTTCTCTGGACACACTCCAGCACCTCCATGTCTTTCCTGTAGTGAGGGGCCCAAAAGTGAACACAGTACTCAACGTGCAGCCTCACCAGTGCCGAGTACAGGGGGAAGGATCACTCCCCTAGTCCTGCTGGCCACACTATTTCTGATACAGGCCAGGGTGCTGTTGGCCTTCTTGGCCACATGAGCACACTGCTGGCTTACATTCAGACAGCTGTTGACCAACATGCCCAGGTCCTTTTCCACCACACAGCTTTCCAGCCACTCTTCCCCAAGCCTGTAGCGTTGTGTGGGGTTGTTGTGACCCAGGTGCAGGATCTAGTACTTGGCCTTATTGAACTTCTTGCCATTGGCCTCAGTGCATCGATCCAGCCTGTCCAGATCCCTCTGAAGAGCTTCCCTACCCTCAAGCAGATCAACACTACCACCCAACTTGGTGTCATCTGCAAACTTACTGAGGGCACACTCAATCCCCTCATCCAGATCATTGATAAAGATATTAAACAGAAGTGGCCCTAGCACAGATACGTGGGGAACACCGCTAATGACCGTACACAACCTGGGTTTAACTCCATTCACCACAACTTTCTGGGCCAGGCAATCCAGCCAGTTCTATACCCAGCGAAGAGTACATCCATCCGATGTATGTGGACAGCTGCCCAGGTCTTGTTTCTGTGTCTTTCCTTCTAACAGTTGTTCTTGTAGGGGTCAGTATTAGCAATAGCAGAGGTGATGACATTGGCTTGATGTAAAAGAGCTGTGCTTCAACAGAAATTATACCTTCATGTTTCTTATTCACTTTATGTGAAGTGGAGAAAGTAATTTGCTAGATTAGATTACTCAGAACTACTGTTGCTTCATTTATGGATGACAGCCCTATCCCTATGAATGTAAAGTGGAGGATATGGGCTAGCTAATGGGGTGGGGTTTTAACATTCCTTAGAGGCTTCTAATTCCTGTCCTGTTACAGGAGTCTCTAGGGAACCCTTCCCACAGAGCTCCTTCTTCCTATTACCTCTGCTAACCAGACTGAGACCTGTGTACCACCACGTACGATGAATACTGACAGGTTTCTTCAAGAGAAGAGTCTTAAATTCCACATCCTATTCTGTTCCCACAGGCTTCTGTCAGTGAGAATCTGTTCTTATCAATTTGAAAGATGAAGAACTTGCAGGTACAACTTTTTCCTGCACTAATGAGATCTTCCACACCATAGACATTCTCTGAATTATTAGAAGTAATAGTATAGCCATAGCAAACAATACTTAGAATCAGGCAATCTTAATGAGACCAGTTTGGATTATTTTGGATTAAAGAATGTTGTGGGGTTTTAAAAAAATCTAATCTAATCTAATCTAATCTAATCTAATCTAATCTAATCTAATCTAATTTAATTTATTTTTTTATTTATTTTTAAATTGTCTTATGGTAAGTAAATAAATAGCTGGAGTTAACTCAGTGTACAAGTTCAATTGGCTAAACTAAGTAGTGAAAGTCACCTGCAGTAACAGCACCAGGGTATTTCCGAAATACAACAAACTGCACCTTGAGTCAAGATTCAGAGCATGGGAACTGAGAGGTAGGATACAAAGAGAGCCTCAAGGCCCACGTGCAATGGCCAGGTAATGCCGGCCAAGAAAACCTCCATACTGGGTTCAGTGAAACTGGAATGTTGAGAACTTAGAGTAGAACATTTACCACCTTCCACCTTCAAATTATTTTAATTGATTCCAGAAGATTCCAGAAACATTAGTGCTGCCATCCTCATTTAAAAAATTAGACCACTGAATTAGAAAAGGTAATGGCTTTCTGTAAGTGGTTAGCAGTGAAAGGAAGAAAAGCCAGCCCCAGAATGGTACCTCAGGGGTTCTGGTTCTGCATGAACACCATTAATTTTGTAACTACCACTGAAAATAAGTGTGGTATTATTATCTTTCCCCAGAAGTGCATTACTGTAATTCTAATGAAAATAATTAATTAATGAACTGATTAACTAATGTAAGCATGCTTGAAATTCAGAATTTCCTGTCCTCTGTGGACTTCACACTTTCTACTACAAAATTGCTTTTCTGACACAGTCAAAGCTGGCAAAAACATTACTGAATTTGATCCTAAAATTTTATTTTTCCCTCTACATCTTCCATCATAAGTATTTTCCAGGAAAAAAATAGTATTTCCTCAAACCCACTCACAATACAGCCAATACTGCACCTTTTCTTGCTAAGTAGAATCAAATCCTCAGTTGAGGGTATCAAATTTGGGTCAGGTTTGGATGCAGCATGGCCCCGTCCTGCTCTGGAACAGCGTGTGCCTTCCAAGCCTGGTCAGATGCACGTTGTACAACTGTGCCTGAAGGCAAGTGGCAGCGGTTTACATTAGAGCAGAACTGGGCTTGGGACAGTCAGTTCAACAAGCGTGAGAATAATGCCTCTTTCTTTAGTGATCTCCAGGCTCCACCCCATTTCTCAAAGTTGCTGAACTATTTGCAAATGTTTAAGAGAACCTCTGTGTTCTTGGAAGAATGTTTACACTGCCATGCATTTCAGATGCAGGCAGAGCTATACAATCAAGGCCCACACCAAAGACAAGCGCTGTGCTTGTATTATCAAAATATGTACTGGCTCTACTCTCCACTACCATACAAGGCAGCTCTGCATT
>NW_010336212.1:17096-19517 GCF_000700745.2 Antrostomus carolinensis | reverse complement strand
AATGCCGAAATGAAGAAAATAAAAAGTATTTCAGAAGAGACTGTTAAGACCTTTTGCATCATAACGGCTGAAGTTATACAGTTTACAGTTTCAATAAACTTAACCAGCTAGAGTGAACCAAGCCTCAAAATATCACTGTGATGTTGCTATTACACCCATCGTACATAGGATGTTAGATGAGGAACAGAATGCCCAAGGAATTTAGACAATGTCCCATTACATTCAGTAAAGGACTTGAATTAGATGTCAGATGTTTCTGCTTTGCAGTCATAGTATGCAGGCTACTAAACCATGCCGCCTCCTTATGCCTTTAGACAGGAAGAAAGTATTGCATAAAAAGGATTTAAAGCAGCTTATATTAATGCTCTCAACACATTATGAGTAACTTAGAAGGGGTCGAGAGCCCATTTGTTTGTTGTAAATAAGAAATTTGTAGAGGAATATTTGGTTTTAGAGATAATTCCCTCAAAATATTAAAGAAACGAAAAGGAAAGAAAAAAAAAAAAAGAAAGAAAGAAGCAATGGAATAGATGCAAGTCCACAAAAGCAGTCTGAAAAGCTTCTGAATGCATATTATACCGTGAGTTTTTGAATTGAAAAATGTGCACTGAATTTCTGGAATGAGAGAGATGCTGTTTGTATTCTGCCCACAGTGTTCTGGCTTCCTTTTCTGGAAGGTCATTAAAATGTTTTCTGAGAACTGATGAAGTGTTTACTGATTTTATTCTTACTGATTATTCCTGATTTCTGTCTTGAATACACTTTCAGAGTTATTCATTAAAAATGCCTCCCAGCTTGTTTAAACTGAAACTTAGAAGTTATGTTGCTGGGGTGTTTTTTTTCTTTATTTTCTTTTACAATCATAGAATCATAGAATGGTTTGGGTTGGAAGGGACCTTAAAGATTATCTAGTTCCAACCCCCCTCCCGGCAGCAGGGACACCTTCTACTAGAACAGGTTGCTCAAAGCCTCATCCAGCCTGACCTTAAACACTTCCAGGGAGGGGGCATCCACAGCCTCTCTGGGCAACCTGTTCCAGTGTCTGACCACCCTCACAGTGAAGAATTTCTTCCTAATATCTAATCTAAATCTACCCTCTTCCAGTTTAAAGCCATTTCCCCTTGTTCTATCACTACCTACCTTTGTAAAAGGTCCTTCCCCAGCTTCCTTGTAGGCCCCTTCAGGTACTGGAAGGCTGCTATAAGATCTCCCCAAAGCCTTCTCTTTTCCAGGCTGAACAGCCCCAAAAGATTAAGATCTATGTTCAGCTGAGACAAGTTAAGCTCAAATAGCTTCCATTAAGTCAAATTCCTACACAATCTAACTCTTTTCTTTGCACTTGGAGACCACATGAAGGTGTAGGTGCCCAAAACTTAGCTGTCAGAATGTGACATTTTCAGGTCCAGAATTTGAAATGTGGAAAAGATTAGTGCTAAAATAACCAGCATGCTGAACAAAAAGTCAGCCCACCAAAACACACCGATAGGAAATGCTGAAAATGCTGAACATGGATTTTTCAGACAGCTCTGAAGCTTACTAGTGTGAGATAGAAATAGGTGCAGACCACACTAAAGTGCTAGTTAAGGTACTTTTGGACAGACTCTTCAGACTGAGTAATGTGTGGATGCATTTTCCATAGGGTGTGCATGTGAGAGAGGGAGATGGAGACAGAGATGGTGAGACAGAGAGACAGAGGAGTCTCTTCTCCTGTAACCTCAGTCAGACTTGGCAGTGGGATGGAGATCTAACACATATTAAGTTCCTACAAGTTTTGGGAAACTTGTGAAACAAGTTTTGTCTATTAATGCTGAGTCTCTGCTGAGCTTCAGCCTGTAGAAGACAAGAGAAATTTCACATGGACAAATGAGATCTAATGAATTCCCTAACCATGGGAAATGCTTTAGTCAGAGTTTATGTATTAAACAGCAGAAAAACCTCAGACTGCAGTTCTCGCCCAAACAGATTCTCTGCTGTCTAATAAAATGAAGGCAAGGATAAGAGTCATAAATACATTTATAAGTATGGTTTCCCAATTAGATTCTCTGAAGTCTGTAAACCACCACAGGGATAAACTCCTGCTGCAGCTTAATACTATACAATTAGATTGTCAATTAATCACAAAACCACTGTGAGCTAAGCTGCTTTGGTTCGAGTGCTCAGGAATGCTTGTTCCCAGGAGTCCTGGGATCGAGCTGCTCCTCTTTACTGGAGGTTTTGGGCTTAATTAGGGAAGACACAGTTTAGCAATAATCTCAGCTGGAGGGGGAAATGGCACCTGGTGAGTACCTTTTTGTGATGTGCAATAGTGAAAACCAGAGCAGGCCATGAGATGCCAAGAACTAAATTGCACTTGGAATAAGCAGGTTGGTGACTATAATTTGGCTGCACAAGGCCCTCAGCAACTCCATATAACCATGAAGT
>NW_010336212.1:0-17082 GCF_000700745.2 Antrostomus carolinensis | reverse complement strand
GCAGGAGGTTGGACTAGATGACCCCCAAAGGTCACTTCAGCTCAAATCTTTCTATGACTTTATGAGGTCTCAAACCCTGAATTCCACAGTTAAAATGTAATTGCTTTGCCATTATTTTGCTGGAGTAAAGTTCTACCAGCCCATGAACATTAGGCTTGGATGCCTTTATCTTTTGGAAAATTGATCAGGGACAAACTTTTTAACAGGGTCTGTAGCGACAGGACAAGGGGTAATCGTTTTAAATTGAAAGAAGGTAGAATTAGACTAGATATAAGGAAGAAATTTTTTACACTGAGGGTGGTGAAACACTGGACCAGGTCACCCAGAGAGGTGGTAGATGCCCCATCCCTGGAAACATTCAAGGTCGGGCTGGACAGGGCTCTGAGCAATCTGATCTAGTTGAAGGTGTCCCTGCTCCCTGCATGGGGGTTGGACTAGGTGGCCTTGAAAGGTCCCTTCCAACCCAAACCATTCTGTGATTCTATCACTGTCCCTGTATTTCACTCCTGATTTCATTCTGCAGAATCAGATCCACTTCCTAGGAAGTGTCATAAAGTTAACCTCACACAGCTGATTTCATCATAGCATATCAGCTCTTTATCATACAAAAAACCTTTTTGCTTTCTTATTTAAATGGATCATGTCTATTAATCAGTGTACAGGAGGAACTGATTAGATTTTAGCTATATCATAAGCATGCAGCATTAGGAGTGTGGATTATTACTGGAGAACCTTTCCTCACCATCTGCCCCCTTGATGTCTTTTTCTCCTTATCACACAACCTTGATTATTGCAGGCTGTTCCCTAAGCTCATCAACTTTCCTTGTTTAGAGCAATAGCCCTTCGCCACCTTAAATTTTCTACCTTTTCGTCGTGAGTCAGAATTATTCCAGAGTGCCTCCATGATTCAGCGTTATCTCCTCTGTCTTATTTCCCTTTCCCCCCACCCCTTCCCACCCTATTCATATTAGTCCTGTAATACCTCCTCTGTGCCTCCTATCCAAATTCATGATTATGCTGTGTTCCACTCCCACACAGCCTCCTGGATTTGCAGCCCCCTCCTCATCTTATTCCTGCCTTAAAACCTTCAGAACATCTCTTCTCTTTCAGTTCAAAACTTCTTTTTTTTTCCCTGATGAGTATTTCCCAGGATTTTGCCTTGTGGGTTCAGCACGTGTGCTCAGCGTAACACAGACGGCATCTGCTGGGTAACTGGAGAACATCCTCTGGCTGCTGGGAAATTTCAGTTACTGCAAATGCAAAAATCAAGACTTGAGTCATATAAACAACTCATCCAGGGCAAACGATAAATACTCTTCATGTTTTATTGTGACACTACATTTTTTTAACAAATGAAAAGTTAACAAATTGACTAGTTTCTCATAAACTAGGTGCCAAAGTTTTCTACAACAATGCTAGGCTTGAAGCCAAATCTGAAAAATGCTGGGCTTTATCTGTTGCAGAAACATCATCTTATTTGGGTCATTTTTCACTTGTTGGGGGAGGGGGGGGCAATGGAGGAAACACTGATCTGTTACATTTTGTTGTCATTACTCATAGCAACCACAAAACTCAGCATTGCTGCTCTGGGAGTGGCACACCAAAGCAGGTACTGCCTAGGTGCTAGCCAGGGTGCAAGGTAAAAAATCTCTGGCTCATGTTTTGTGATTTAAGCAGCATGAATACAGGGTGGCAAGCTATAATCTGAGCCTAGTTCTGGCTCAGATGGTTTTGGACTTTTGTTCCCTAAAGATCTTTTATTCATCATTTTGTTAATACAGACATTGAAAAAATGGACATGTTATTTTCAGTTCTTTGACTGAATTTTTTTCTGTTGAGTGCTAATGACAGTGATACAATTTTAATAGCCTATTTTGACTAACGTTCAAAACCAGATGTTGGCTGCCTCGTGTAGTTTAGGTTGACTATGATATTCTTAACCTCCAACAGCTGGTGTGCAGAGTGCCTGCCTGGAGGTGACACTGCAGGTCGATGGTTGAGACGTTCTCCCAGAAGGTTTGTGGCAGAATTTGGAGCTGAAATGCTTGAGGACAGCTTTGGATCCAGACTTGCCACTTCTGGAAGCAAACACTTCACTCATCCAGAGATACTAAGGAAGGTAAACACACCCTCCCTGTGTTTCACATGGAAAACTATAATGAAAACAACATTTGTTCTCGATGGGTGGGTATGTGGGCAGCAGGTCTTACACCAGCAGCTGGACTGGGTTCCTGTCAGTTCTGGGATAAAACAGGGCACTCTACAGGTCTGGCACATGAAGAGATGTGGAGGCCTAGCAAAAGATTTTCTATTGGTCTGTCCACATCTGGGACCCTGCTTTGGTGGGAGAGGACAGCCAGGATGTGAGGGCATCATACAGCAATTCTCAAATTTTTGGAGGTAGTACCTGTCCCTGAACTGCTGCATCCTCATACCAGCCCCCTTCATCCCATTACAGAACAGCCGTTGTGCCTCTATTCCCTTGGAGAGCCTGCAGCTAGTTGAATTGGCCCTTTCCTTGGCTGCCAGTCTCCTCTTTGCCACCCATTGCTAGCTCCAGCATCACAAATGCATGCTAAACTTGGTAGAGGTTAGCATGACTAACCTGCCACCCCTACCTCACCAGTTCTTCTGGGAATGGATGGTCTAGAGCTTCCAAGCACCTCAACTTAGTCCTGAATGTGAACAGTTTTGTGCTAACGGCTGTTACTCCAACAAAGCCAGATAATTTTGCTTCATGCCATCAACTGTGTTCCGTAACACCCAATACCCAGGATTCTGAAGGAAAAGGGGAAGTTGCTGTAATGATTGCTTATTGGCATGTATTTTAATAGACACAGACATTAGATTTCCAGAGGTAAAACATGCATATGTTTTTCTTTTCTTTCTAGCATATGTATAACTATAATAGGTTTGAGATGCAATCCTAACCTCAATAAAACTTACAGGTTATTCCTACTATGTATCAACATCTGTTACTAATTCAAAGATGTATTTAGTTAGCTTCTTTCTTTTAAAGTTTTCACAAAGCCTTTGCCAGCCTGGACTTTACGGACTCGTAGGATAACTTTTCCTTAGATAAAGGACAATATGGATTCTGACTATGTAATGGTAGTAGCAGTCTCATGAAATCCAAAGGAACTGTGTCTCTATGCTAAGGTGTCCTCCAAAATACTGTCCTATATAGAACTGACTCGGCCTTGATTTTACCTCTTCCCAGAGAAAGGAAATGTTTTGCCTGGAGTTCACATAAAACGTGTTTTTGTAATAGTAAGTCACAAAAAAAAATTATAAAGAAACCCTTGTTCTTGGTAGCAGAAGAGCTATAATGGCATTACCTCCTTTTCTTCATTCAGACTGTGAAGACTCCAAATAATAGACAAATATTTGGAATGACATACACAAGTAAATTTTACTATAGGAAGTGGTTAAAAAAAGATAAAAACGTAAGTGTGCTAAAAGTCTGCCAGGTGCATAAACATCCGTATCTCCTGAAAAGCAGCAGAAGTTAAGCATGCTCAGAGTGCCACAGACCTTCTTTGCACTCATGGAAGAGGCTGTGTTGCAATGCTTCTATAACGGGCCTCCTGGTCACCTGAGCTCTGTGGTCAAACAACAGGTAAATACCTAGATGCTTCAGCCAAGGTTATCAACAGCTTAAGTGGACCAAGTTTTACCAATAATCTCAACAGCATTGTACCTTATCTGTAATTTTTGGGCACTAGGCAAATTTCAAAATTTCATGGAATGTTAGAAGCTTAAGTAGACAGAAACCTGGTAATTTTAGGGGTTCTTTGAAAAGACTGACTGCTCCTGTCACATGTAAAAGAAATACCAAGTTTTCAGATGTCCCAGCTAGGTCAGTGACAGGATGGTCTCTTTGGTGCCTTCTGCTGCCACGGCTTAAGCTGCACTCCACTTTTGTTTAATCCTTGGTGTTGTTCTGCTGTATAACCCTACTTGTTCTTCACAGTCAGTTGCTAAAAACTAAACTCTACTTTACAAACCTCAAACTTTGAGTCATAACAACCTATATTATCACACTAGCCACATAAAATGCAACACAGAACAAGAAGCTAAGATAGTAAGAAAGTTACATCTCAAAGGTAAATGAAGGTTTTTCTTTCTCCTGCATGCTGTTGATAGTGACAAAGGCCAAACTTGTCTTCTGCTGTGAATCTTTGTCTTCGTTTGCTGCTTAACGTGTGAGGAGATAAAATCAAGTATGTCACTCTGGCAGTGGCATGATGGATAGCTAAGTGCCTCTTCAAGCTGTTTCTTGCAGCCAGTTAACTATTTCTGAAGAATATGTTGTTATAACAAGTGTTTGTAAGGCCTTCTTACCAACAAAGTTCTACTTTTAAGCATAGAACTTAAACTTTCATACTTTGAGTTCAAAATTTCATCTGCAAAGTATGTACTTTTATTACTGAAGTATGCAAAAGCTTCCAGCTTCTATTCTTAGCTTAATAAGATAAATAGATCCAAAGGAACCTCCATGACAAAACAGCCAAAAAATACAAGAGGAAAAAACCCCAACATTTAACTGCCAATATTTTTATTATGGCAGTAACAGAATGAAATCTCCTTAACGCTTATTTTCAAGATCTAGTATGTTGACGTATCTCTCAACTAACACCAAAAGCATTATCTTCAGGAACATAAATTTCTTCCTAGCTCATTACAATAGCTGTTTAGTACTCCTAATCACCTCCTGGTCTATTGTGTAGCCACACAGCAGTATCTTTGTCTCCTCTCTGTATCATCCGCACATTACACTTGACCTTTCTATGACATGATCCTTTTCAATTACTGCATGAACATAGATTAAACTTTGGCTACCCTATAGCAGAAAAACCTAGATGCATGAGGCTCCAGGGAAGAGAGCCAGAAATGATCAAGCAGGCAAGTGAAGATTAACCTTCTCAAGAACAGAGCTAGCTTAAGACAGCAAGCTTCAGAAGAGACACAAGAAAGAAAAAAAACAGTCCCAGAAGATGATCAGCTATTGAGATGTTTGGTTTGACATGAATTTCCTTAGCAATTCCATCTTGATGGAGTAAGTCCTGAGGTAGTGTCTGCTCATCCTTTTAAAGGAAGGTTACACAATAATAAAGTTTAATAAACAAAACCGCACAGAACAAGATTTAAAGTGAAAAATAAGACTGCTACCAGTGCAAGCAATCATATTAAAGAGAAATAGAACTGTTACATCCAGTGCCAAGGGAGGGGCAGGAAAAGTTGCACAACAGCTTTTCACAAGGAGCTCTTTATGAACATCAGCTGCATCTTCTAGATTAGATGTTAGTGAGCAGATGAGGACAGATGCACTCAAGCCAAGTAAAACTCAGGCAGCATTAAGCCATCCTCACAGATAATAATTAAGACAGACCTCATCCTACCCCCTGAATGGCATTCTCACAGCATGTCCTGCTACAGATTAAGGAGCACTTAAATGGAAAACATGAAATACCTTCTCCTCGTGAAGCATCCTGGTTTTCTTTGGTTCAAAACTGGAAATCAGGTAAACATACAGCCCCATTCGTATGGGGGCTGTACACTTTTTTATACATCCTGAGGATCCCTGAGAAAAACCGTACAGGCTTCCAGGACATGGACCTGAAGTTTACTTCTCAATTTAGACAACATACAAAGTATGTATCTCACACCACTGTCTTATTTTTGCAGTACTCAAATTTCTCAGCACATCGTCTCACCTGTGTGAATTCAAAACTTTCCATGCTAAAATTTAAAATATAATTAAGGCCACAGTTCCTGTGAACAAAAAGTAAATACATAGTAAGTTCTAAGTTGTGTATTTGTTGGAACAAGACGCATTGTTTTGCACCTGTAAGCACATCAACAATATTACGCAAGACAAAGCACTTTAGAGTAATAGAGGCCTTAAGTTGTTTTGTAAATAACGTCAAAGCTAAAGAGAAGTATGGAAACATTTCCCCTAAAGGGGATTCAACAAGAACAGAACTAACAGACAACTCAAGTGAACAACACTAATTTTTATTTGTAAGTGTTAACAACACAGTCACCATAAAGCTTAAAAAAAAAAAGAGCTGAACAGAAGACTTGCATAGATTTTTTTATTTTTTTTGCCTGTTCGTTCACTGTTTGGCACAAAAACCATAAAATCATAGAATAGAGCTGAACAGAAGACTTGCATAGATTTTTTATTTTTTTTGCCTGTTCATTCACTGTTTGGCACAAAAACCATAGAATCATAGAATACCTTGGGTTGGAAAGGACCTTAAAGATAACAAGCTTTGCTGATAACCAAAACTACACATTTGGTTTACTGAGTAAGCAAAGCTAATACACAGCTGTGATTTTTTCACTCAAATACTGGAAGTCTTCTGGGAAAGACTTCTTTGTGCTTTGGTTAAGAACTTACAAATCAAAAGCATAAGTAAGATCCTTCTGAAGAATTACATTCTTGGAAATGCATACAGTATTGTGTGCCACATCCCTCTGATAGAGGGCACAATTTCTGAAAAGAACATTTTTTAAAACCAGAAGACAGTTCTGAAAGGATAAGAGTGACACCCACTAATGTTGGTGGATTTTTATTTTTTTTTTACTTTTTTACACTTCATTCTCCCTGCATACGTGCCACATCCCTCTGATAGAGGGCACAATTTATGAAAAGAACATTTTTTAAAACCAGAAGATAGTTCTGAAAGGATAAGAGTGTCACCCACTAATGTTGGTGGATTTTTTTTTTTTTTTCTTTTTTACACTTCATTCTCCCTGCATAGTTGAGGTCTAGTGAACAAAACTATATGTGGTGGTAAAGCTGATAATTTTGTTTAAAGTGCTTGATGAAAGCAGGGAAACAATGATAAATTAGTGAAACCAAAAGTGGAAGAGTTACATTTATCACAAAAAAACCCAAGAAAAATTGGAGCATTTTCACATTTTCTTCTTCCATTAGACAAGATACAAGAAAAAGTTCTTTCACGGTGAAGAGCTCCCTTGAAGCATATATGGTTCATAATACATTTTTTCTTACATTTCTGAGATACAAAGTCATTTGACATAAGACTTGGGAACAACATTCCAAAAAAGAAAGTAGTATTACGGTTAAGAAATGAAGATTACATAGCAGGTATTAGTAAGTAAAAAAAAAAAAAATCTTTGGGAAAATGCTATTTAATACTTTCAATAACTTTAAATGCCCCAATACTATGTATTTTACAGTAGAAATGCAAGAGCCTTTGGAACACAGCAATGCCTGGTTCTGTGCACATCTTCTCTTAAGACGTCATCTTTTTCTTACATTCCACTGAGCAAAAGACCATCCCTTCCACTGGCATGAACTTCTGACCAATTAGACACTTGCTGCAACAGGAACACAAGAAGCACTCCTGTGTAGCATGCCAGTTGAAATTGTTGTATGTCACACGCTGAACTTCTGGATCTATGGCATTATGACAGCCTTGGCAGATCTGTTTAGAAACAAAATTATACTTAACTGAAACATACACACCTTCCCTACAAGTACAATAAAAGCTAGAATTCTTAAAAGTTCCTGGAGAAGTGAGACAGGTGTTAAAAGAAGCCTTTGAAATAAGTCTCCAGTTTTTGATTTTCCTTTATTTTTAAAGCAGGGTTTCCAATCAAAATGTAGCTGAGGACACAAAATAAAATGCACACAAGTTAGCTGCTGCTGGGACTAAACTTAGACAGTTATGATGCTTAGGATTTCCCAATGCCCAAATAATGATAAAAAGTCGTCATGCCAAATAGCACAGATCTTCATATGTCAACCTGTACATTTGAGAAGATTAGTTACAAATCTTCCTGTGCATTGGCAGCTGTAAAGCAATGCCAAAGAACTAAAAGTTCCTAGAAAGTCTTGGGTGTAATTCACCTTAATCTCTTTGTCAAAAATTATCATTTAGATCTCAAGGAAGTTAATGTTTCAAAAGAAAATAAAGCCTCTCCAAAAGATAATTCCTCAGACCTACCTCAGAAATTTATTAACTGCCAGCTAGAGATAAAAGTTTTTCCCCTCCATTAATTATATAAACAGCTTAGATGCATGTTAGACTGAAAACCCAACTAATAGCTAGTTAATTGGTAGATATGAATGGACCATCATCTTAGATTAGAGTTCCTAGCATAAGTAGGAATCAAGAACTACCATCCTTTCCCAAACTTCTAGCTTTATCCCATCAGTCACTTGTCTTTATAGCTCATGTGGTTAGAAATACAAAGACACCAAGTACCTAGACTGCAGTTGCCACTACAGGCTTTTAGCACCAGCTGATCCCACTGGTCACAACGAACTATGATTGACATGAACTAAACGTTTAGCAGCATTACTCATCTTCACCTGCTATACTCTTCCTGTTACAAAATCCTGCTCTACCACCAGTAGTTAAAGGTATTTTGAGAACAGCCTCTCACCCTGCCAGTGGCCTTCCCTCCCTGCCCCACCCAAGTTTATGAATTGACAAAATACTTGTTTGCTAATTAAGGCTTTTTTCAAAGGGAAAAAAAAAGTGATTGACTTGAGCTTAAACTTGCATTCAATTTATACTCTTCAGATACTCCCAACACTGAGAGAAAGTAAGAGTTTCAAGCTCCATAGATGTATGTTCTCTCCCTTCACAGAAGCAACAGGTCTGTAAGGATCTTACCGCAGCATGGTTCTTCACGTAGCAAGGTTTGCAGACTGGCTTGTCATTCACCATTACATAGATTTCCCCAGCCAAAACGCAGTCACAGTCAAAACAGCAGAAGTGTTTCAGATGCCAGTTTTGACCTTCGGCTTGAGTATATTCATTGCTGAATATCAGCTATGAGGAAGATACAAACAGATATTAATATGTTAATACTGGCCTCCCAGTACCCGAAAGGGCCTACAAGAAAGCAGGGGAGGGACTTTTTACAAGGGCAGGTAGTGATAGGACAAAGGGTAATGGCTTTAAACTGGAAGAGGGTAGGTCTGGATTCGATATTAGGAAGAAATTCCTTTACTGTGAGGGTGGTCAGACACTGGCACAGGTTGCCCAAGGAAGTTGTGGATGCCCCCTCCCTGGATGTGTTCAAGGCCAGGTTGGATGAATCTTTAAGCAACCTGGTCTAGTGGAAGGTGTCCCTGCTCATGGCAGGGGGGTTGGAACTAGATGATCTTTTAAGGTCTCTTCTAACCCATATCGTTTCATGATTCTATGAATATATGCATTTGAATAGCATTTTTTAAAACAAAGCTAGCCTCAGGATGTTTTGTAATTTCCAAGGAGCTCCTGGTGATTCCACTGTTTCAAATGATTTCAACAATAGAAACAAATGTGTTCACTTGTTTGAATGTTTTCCAAAAGCCTCAATTTGGTTTATTAAGAGCCAACAGATGCCCAAGACACCAGGCAGGCTGTTCCCTATATGCTGCACAAAGTGTAATTTAGTAGGGCACTCCCCCTAGTGCCGTTCATGAGAAAACAACTGCGTAACTGGGACTTTACATAGATTTGCACTCCTGTATTACATCCTGTGTCCCTCTAGACTGCACAAAATCTCCACCAAATCCAAAGCAAACTATGGATCTTTCTGAATGTGGAGTGTCCATATCAGTTTCAGTTCCTTGCAACTGAAATCACCTAAAACTGGTGAAGGCACATGATGTCCCTGCACTGAAATATTTTACTACAAATCATACTCACTTCTCAGGGGAGCAAACCTGTGTGCTAAAACAAAGGACTAGGATAGTTACTTACCTCATCACATCCAGCACAGCGGGGTTTTTCGCTATCACAATAATGTCTCCCACAGTACAGGTTACCATTCTTCCAGAAATAGATCATGTCTACTAGAAGTTCACTGCAGGTGCAACAGACAAAACAAGCTGGGTGCCACAATTTGTCATATCC
This sequence comes from Antrostomus carolinensis, assembly GCF_000700745.2. Classification (NCBI taxonomy): domain Eukaryota; kingdom Metazoa; phylum Chordata; class Aves; order Caprimulgiformes; family Caprimulgidae; genus Antrostomus; species Antrostomus carolinensis. The sequence continues at coordinate 7,195 of NW_010336212.1, read as the reverse complement.
AGCACGTTCTGCATAGACAGCTGGGTCACCTTCTTTCATGTTCAGTTTGCAGCGATAGCAGGACTGGAAAGATATTATTATCAAGTTAAACAAGTCTTTGAAGAGGTACATTTATAGCAATTATATATTTCCAATTATATATTTATATTTAATAAATCCCACTTTCCAAGGCTGAAATTAAAGCATCAGTTTACTCCCATGATCAGACAGTAGAGTGACACAGTACAGGTTTAACTAAGCAATTCAGGATGATGTATGTTCTACTGACATAGCACTAGTGCTACTTAAACAGATTATTGTGTTTTGCCATATTCACAGTCTTGCAACTACAGTTCAGTTCTTAAAAAACCAACAGGCAATTAAAATTCGTTATGTTCTATGAGCCTTACATACTCAAGACTAAGGAGAGAATAAGAATAAGGAGCCTCTATCAAAGCTAACCAACCTGACTATGACTAGAACACACGACAAGAAAACGGCTGTACTTATAGGCTGTGAGAAGATCAAGCTATAACTGCATCACTGATGAGGAAAAAAAAAATACTGTGAGTATTTGAAACTCATTCTGTTTAAAGCTGTGTTTTAAGGATGCTAGTCACTTATGGCTGTTGTCCAACAGCCTGTGATTATTGATCTTAGGATGATGAAAGTGATTATGGAAAAGAGACTACAAAGTTTATGAACACAGCTACACTACAAGTAGTTCCAAAAAGCTCAGTCAGTCTCCTGCCCCATACCTGCTTACAAAGAGGGTTTGTGATCAAGTAAAAACACACACAAACAAAAAACCCCCAGGCTGTTCATATTACTGAATAAAAAAAAATTAATCTACAGTTTAATCACTAGTTTGGCATTTCCTGCACTCCAGTTGGTCTGTGACAAGGATGAACATCCTGGGAAGGTTTTCTCTATGATTCACAGCCCCTACAAGCTCAGCCACAAACGGCCTCAGTTTTCAACTGTGTGTGTACATATATATATATTTTTTTTTTAAAGTGTCTTGACTGTAAGGCATATTGATCAGACCCCCACACTTGTTTCAGACAAGCAATTTCAAAATATACATAGAAAGACAAAATGGGATGAAGAACAGCTTAGAACAGAATTGAAAGGTGAACAGTAAATATTTACTTATATAGAGCTTTTTGACTCATCTTTCTACTTTAGACCTCATACTTCAAGAAGAGTCAGTTGGAAGGTTAGTAGCTGTATGGAGCCAGATGAGGGCAAGACAATTAATTTACCTACCATATGCAACATCCCCAGCCTAGGTGGTTAAAAGGTGCATAAAGAGATTTGCTTCCTTACAAGATGAAAATATGCTGAATATCCATTTTTCTGTTACCGAGCTTTTAATCATGATGAAATAGATTTAAAAAAACCCCAAAAAACCACTGAGGAACTATTATAGGTATATTGACATTACTAGTGCAGATCTAGGTTTGTTTTGTTTTGTTTTTAAATAGGGTTTAAAAGAATTGCAATCCATCCCTATAAGAAAAAAAAAAAAAAATTCAAGAGATTCTATTTACCACAGCTACAGGAATACACGCTTTCAGACTCAGTCTGAAAGGTAATGTACAAGAAAATTTGGAGAGCAAAGATGCAGAACTAATGGATAGAAAAGCATGTAGACAAGGATGGCTCTTCTCTATATTGTTTTATTTTGAACTGTTAAAAAAAAAAGTTGAGATAATGCTACAGCATATAGCTGAGACGAAGTCACACTGCAGAAATCAAACAAAAAAATACTTAAAAATAACATATGTAAATCCTGATTATTTAGCCCAGGGTAAACTCAGTACTTAACAACAGATAAGCAACTCATGCATTCACTTACACTATTAAAACACTTCTAAGTGTCTTTCTAAATTACTGTGCACAGTGATGATATATGCCTGACCTGAACAGCAGGAGGTATACTCAGGTGCTCAAGTAAGAAAGCTTTGGAAGTGATAAATAGGTATAATGTAAAAACGAAGCACCTATTGATACAATTACTCCTGTCCTTCAGTCCAAGCCAGTTGGCTAGCAGGGTACAATGCAAGGTGTGTATTTCTGTAGGTCTTTCTTGAGGAGGAAGGTGAAGAATTGCTGTGATGAAACTAGAGTAACCCAGCAGGAAAGGCTGAGTTAAGACAAAATGACAGCAACCTAATCAAACCACAGTAAAATAACTTTCTGTTATCTTACAATCTTCATAAAAACATAATGGCTAAAATAACTGAATAATTAATTATAGGAAGTAGTTACAGGTAACCAAATGGCACAATATATGACTGATCAAGGTAAGTGCACATTTTCAAAGCTTGAACTTGGGTGTTAGTTTTATATTCCATATGAATCACACCAGAAGTAACATACTGTATCAGTTAAAAAAACCCAACAAAGCAAAAATGAAAACACGAAAAAAGCATACCACACCTCCCAATAACACTGAAAGTCATATTCTACAGCCACCTTAAACTTTTATCTCTATCCAGAATATACATATTCATTTTCTGTAAGTAACCTGGAAACAAATAATTTTTGTGATTCATACATATAACAGCAACATTTCTGGAAATCAAGTTACAGGAGCTTTTGCCATTCTAAAGTAAAGGTCTGTCTTTACTAAACTACTGTTACTTCAGTACTCTTACCTCTATTTTGTATTTATAATTGGTAGCAGAGACATGTACAGTAGAAGCTAGCAAGTTATGCCAGAAATACTTTATTAAGGCTACAGTTTTAGAAATATCAATGAAAACTGGGTAATTTTTTTTAATTTTTTTTTTTTTTACACACCTTTATTTTTGTTGGGCTATTACAAGGCAGAAATCAGATGTCAAAGAAAAAAATTGACCAAAAGAAAAAAATCTGAATATGAGAAGAAAGCTAGTCAAAACAGCCATTATACGGCTGGGCTTTTTGGACATGGGAAGGGAAGGCGTTACTTTATTATTTCTTAGTTTCATTTAATTTTAAACATAATTTGTCAAGTGGAAAATTCTGGTGCTCTTCCAAGAAACAGGAGAAAACAGGCTTCTAAAATTAAACTAAACTCTTTAAGAGGAAAAAAGTGTAGCTATTAGTCTGTAAAACTACACAAGTTTCTTTATTATTCTGTAAAAGCTCTCCTGCTATACTGTATCTCCAAGCTAATGTGTTTTTGCAAGAAGGATGAAAAGGTCACCTAGGAAGTTATTTGCTGCAATGCACTAAATACGGTCAGAAACCAAGGCTCTGTGCAGACCTTCACAACGTTTTCCAGTTCCCCTTCTTTCTTTCCCTCACCCAGATTTTCACTATCCCAAGTTAATAAACAACTAGGTTAAAACAACCTAAGAGAGCACTTGGATGGTAATACAACTTCTTGTTTTACCTTTCCTTTCTTATACTTACATACTGAGATGCCTTCTGATCTGGGGACTTGTCCTCCATCGCTCCTACAGCAGCTGAGGTGCCTCTGTCACCATTGTTCACGTTATTCTTGTCAGTAGCTCTTGTTTCCACCTCACCTGGGAACTTGACATCTCCTACACCAAGTGCCTCATTTTTGTACTTCTTCACAAATTGTTCCATCTGCTTAACTTCATTGGGAGAGAGCTCGTGGCATTTGGAAGGATCCTGATCGTGAGCAGGCAGCTGCTTAGCCAACTGCTTCTTCCTGTACTGCGCGCCTTCCGAGCCAGCAACAGGCTGCTTCTCCTTTGGTAGCATCTGCATATACTGTCTAGCCTGAACCAGGAGGAATTAGATATCAGATGCCACTTCAACTACAGACCCATCCTTTCAAGCAAACATGCACCTAAAATAATCTCTACTGTTGTTAGCGACAGTCAAATTTGTCAAAAACAGGGTTCTTTCCATAAACATTAAGCTCCTAACGTACAGTAAGAAGGAGATAAAAAACAGTAGATGCATTAATTGCCTTCTTCCCAGAGTAAGACAGGTTTCCTTTTAAGCCTTTTACAACATGCAGAGTAGAATTATTCCTTCTCAGAGTAAACAATAATTAACATTTACACAGGACCTTTTCTCCTCAAATCTATCTAAAAATACTGATCATCAGTGTAGCTTTAAAAAGCAGAAGCTGAAATAGTCTGCCTGAGGCACACAGCTCATTGCAGAAATAATTCTAGATAAATAAAGAAAAAAAGCTCTAGTTTTAATAAAGCAAGGATAAGTCTAAAAATCAAAGTGCTAACTGAACATTAAGTAACACTTGATTTAGATACACAAGGTTTGATTAATTCACTGAAAAAGGATATTTTGAGAGGTAGGTCAGGGATAACGCAATTCCAGCATGGATCACACAACACTGCAGTACGGTAAATTAGCAATCAAAGTTTGAAAAGTGAAGCAAAATCCTCAGAAGGCTATCTACCAGCTCATCTACTTCAGCTGAAAACATACTGGAAGAGAGTTGCTCTTTTAGATGTCAACACTGACCTTGTTCTTACCATATACAGTAAAAGCTATATGCAAGACTGAGACTTCCCCTTAATTTTAAACAATGACAAGATTGTTGTGGGGTGGGGTTTTTAATTATTTATTATTTTTTTTCCTTTTACGACCACACTCCATGCAATTTTCTCAAGTTTATTAGAAAAAGACAGGTTAGAGAAATTGGACTCCAGGAAGTTGGCAGATAAAGCTTAATCCTATCTATTAAAAACCACCTTATCTTCCCAGTTCTCAGGAAGTTCCATAGGCAAGCATCCATATCTGCAAGATGACAGAGGCAAGACTCATTAAATAGGCATCATATTTTCAGTGTTGAGGAGGCAGAAAAGAAGACTACAAGAGGCAAATTTACCCTTCCAGTAAGCTCTACTTCCCTATCTCCTGTCAACTCCTGCCTTGAACATGAAGAGAAAGTGAGCTGGACTTACAAGTGTCTGATTCTGAACAGGAGGAGCCCACTCATAAGTCACAGTATTGATGGATATGTTCTTCTTGGCTTGCACGGGATTAGTCAGTATCATTACATTGCGTTTATACATGGGAATGCCATCATTCTTCAGCTTTGCAATAAGGGTTGTGTATTTTGTATCTTCAAAGAGTTTCCCCACTTTCCGGTCTTCCTCATTGCTTGTGAGGACATCATGCTCTTCCTGGCCACATTTGCAGTTGCGGCATATTTTTCTGAAGTTTATGGAAACAGCAACAAAGTTATACTCTCAGCTGAAAATTACATCTCAAACCAGCTGCACATGCAGTAACAACATCACTGGGAACCCTCAACTTTGTTTTCAGTGCACTGATTAGGGAACATACAAGTTATTCTGCAATATGTCAAACACTTCTTGAGGATATTCCTTATTTCTCCTCTTGTGTTATTTACATTCTTTGTTCATAGTGATTGTGATCAGATAGATATCAGTCAACTACAGTAATGCATTTTGAATATTATGCTAGATCATTCCTTATATCTCAGTACTGATCACACACATACATGTCCATTATCACCCACCTACCAGATCTATTATGCATAGTTACCCATGAGTTAACTTAAATGCATCAACATGATCCCCAAAGTAATAACTTATTTGGGCTTTTATTTTTTTAGCTGTCTTTATACACTTAAAATTACACACACTATACTATTTTCTTCATATGCATTTCACCGTATGCATGATATTTGGTTATCACAGGGTTGCTATCAAGTGAAACAAATATTTCCTAGAAAGGAAAAAAATGCACACAGCCATCTACACAGTGTAATTGCACTCAGTTCTCTTCAAAGTTCAGCATTTGAAAGAGAAGATGAAAGAAAAGTGCAAGGCTTATATGGACAAAGCCTTTCAAACAGTTCTGAACTAAGTCAGAGGTACTCTGGCACACGCTGTACAGTGAATCTTCACAGATAACACCCTTAAAAGGTAGAAGGCTTTACTTACTTAGATATAAATGGTATTCTTTCATATACAACATGTTTCAACTCCTTTGATTAAGGGATATTAGATAGAAATTCATTACCTCAGGCATAATTAAACAATTCACATGTAATAAACAGAATCTTGTATTAGGTAATTTGATGTACTATTTATTAATGGCTTCCCCAGAGCTTCAACTCAAAGCAGTCAGCTATAGGATATGGAAATTAGCGAAGCTGGATGTTAAGGTTCTTATTACAGCCTAAGAAAACAGATCAACCTTCTGAAAGTCTAGAGTTTGAAGAGGAATGAGTAATATTTTACCCCATTATTTATTCTTCACATAGCATAAAACTGCTACCTATAAAATGCTTCTCAACCCCACTAGCCAAAACCCATTGAACTCTAATATTGTTTTGCATCTTGCTTTGCAAAGTCTTGATGGCAACATACGTACCTTCTCTTAAGGCACCCAAGAGGTACGTGATAAGAACATGCTGTGACCACAGCAGGCCTATTAGATGATGGGAAAGGAAAGAAGAAGGAGGACCTCCATACAACTGGTCACGTGAATCGACGCACAGCCAGCCCCAAAGATATGTGCTACGTATGCACACCAGTTTATGATGTGGGGTACTATCATTCTAGTGTGTGACAGATGCTGCTCTGGTCAAGTGATTATACAGCAACCATACGTTATGGTAACCTAGATTATGAAGCCCACTCTGTACAAAAATAGTTAACTTCACAACAGAAATGAGCCGCTCCACTCTAAGAAGAAAATAGGAACATTAAGTAGAACAGACTCTGCTTTACAACATAAAACCTAAAGAGATCAAAAATTCAAGTGTAGGCTCTCTGACAGCTTGCATGACTTCCAACTCATTCCCACAACAGGAAAGATGCACAGAATTTCAAAATTGATACTTATCTGAATACCTAGTAAACTCTAAAAACTTTGCAATCTCCTAGCTCACCAAAACATTCAAGCATGAACTAGCACGGCACATTAACCCCAAGTGTACTGTACTACGCATCTCAAGCACTCCCAACACAAAATCTTTCAAGATCTTCAGCGTCAGTGTACATGAGTCCTTTACCCAGGTAATAAACTATTTTGTATACTAATAAAGCAATTCATATTCATTTTGTTCATATTTTAAGGTGTGCATATGATTATACATTATTGCCAACTCTCAACCCTGTTGTCTTTGACATCTAATGGTAGGTGACAGAATCAGACCTTACTTTTTGTAGGTTTAGTTCATATTACATCATGACCATCTGTATTGGGTTTGCATAACAAGGTTTTGGTAGCGGGGAGCATGGGGGTG
>NW_010336211.1:0-3568 GCF_000700745.2 Antrostomus carolinensis | reverse complement strand
AATCTAAACCATTCTATGATTCTATGATTTCTTAAGATAGTTTTCCTTTAGGTTACAACCTGAAGAGCAACTTCACATTTAGCTGGAATATCTGGCCTTGAGTTTATTTCCCTGTGTGACTCCACTGCAGACTAGGTCCCCAGGAACGGGTGCCTGTTCCTCTGAAAGTCCTTTGAGCTTAAAAAATGTCTTCACTGCATCAGACCAAAGTATCCCAGAAACATGGCAGCACCCACTAGCTCAAAAAGCCCTGCTTGTGAGTCTTTCTTCTGTAGAACTCCAAAGGGAGAGAGAAGAGAGCACTTTTTTAGCACAGGAGCTCTTCACAGGAGCTATCTGTGAGGTTCTCAGCTATCCCAATAGCTGCACTGGCAGCAACATGGTGTAGCCTCCTTGAGTACCCCAGCTGCTCTCTGTATAGAAAACATCACAGCAAAAACATATTTTGTGACAGGGTGGGTGAGTGTTTAGCCAGCTTCCTCTTACTTGCTGTTCAGTCTGCAACATTGGTAACCATGACTGCTACCACACTTTAAAGTATCTGGCATTTTTATTTGGAAATGCACCTCACAGTATCCTGTGGTATGGAAGAAATGAAGCTTCTACGGAGGAATCCCAGAAAACAGAAAAAAAGACGTCAAGTCTGTCTGTATGCAAAATAAGGACATACTAAACTCTGTTCTGATAACAGGATATTTTCTTTATATCTCTCTCAGCCTGACCGATCACCCTGGATGTTACTGAATGATCCAACACTACATGAAAAGTCTAAGTCTATTGACAGCCCTGGTTCTTAATAAGGTCTTGTAAAATAATACTGGATAAAGTCTGAGTAACAAAGTGATGACTCAGGTCCATAGCAAGACTCTTACGGCCACTGACAATGCTCCAGACAACCTACGTAATGTGAGTCCCTTCAGCAGATCTCAGCATGTGTGGCACCAAGTGAATGACATGAAAAGTCATCTCACCTGCCAGCAGAATATGTGCCCTCCCAATTTGCAAGATATTTTATAGCTAGGGCTGGACCTAGCTGTTTCAGAGAAGTTTGCTCCTCTGAAGATGAGATTACCGGACTATCCACAAGTATTGTTGCTACTTTCACTACCTAGTCATCAGGTCAAGAAGAAAAGCTGCGTTGAGATTTCTGCCTCATAAATCCTCTTTGCTTGTTTGTTTCTTTTCTACATAAATCCTGCAAGGGCTTTTTTTACTTTGCTTTTCTGTAAATGCTGATACATTTCAACTGTATGGGGCCCTGATCTTGCGTCAAGTCACTGGAAGCTGTAATAAAGTAAATGTACGTGTTTTTAGCAGTATTTCTATTCACTAGAGACTAAAATGTATCTGCAAACCTGCAGATATTGTTTTAAATCAGAATTATGCTAGAGGACCCCGATGTTCTCTGAAGCTTCTAGAAAGCAGAGAATTCTATATTTTCTTATATTTAGTAGTCTAATGGGATTCCTTGAGTGTTTGAAGTTAAATGGGTCTGGGATGATTTCTTGAATAAACATAGACCTTATTTGGGTTTGAAATTAGGTTTTTTTGAAACTATAATATTAGGACTATGGTATTGACATTGACAATTAAGATAAGCAACATCCTTTGCACAGAAATTTAATGAAAGTATTGCTATAATATATTTCAAAATTACAGTATGATAACTTCTTTTCATTCTTTATAACCACTACATGGCATATTTTTCCAGAGGTGCTACCTAATTATGTTGTAATTAAATGTGATTCACCAAATAGAACTGAAGACAAAACTCGTAATCAGTGAGTCTTTTCCATTCACAGAATCTGTAAAAAAGGTGTATCTTGTAATTAGTTTACAATGTTTACTTTAGAACAAGTAAATCAAAATTATAATAATTTTTCTTCTCATTATCTGATACAATATTTTAGCATATATTTGCAGTGCATAACAATGGCTTTTATGGGTGGGACAACAGGCCACTACCAAAAATTATCAGTGTAGTCACTATAATATTTAACTATTCAGAGTACTAAAAAACCTAGCCTCTTGCTAAGAGTAATGAAAAAGACCACCTTTTAAGTTCAGAGGCAATATCAGAAGCTTATTTCTCTTTGTACATGCTAAGTAAAACTGAAACATCAACTATTTATTGTTTGTGTCAATTGAGTTTACTCTGCTGTGTAAAGTTGAGTAAATACTACTGGAAAACCAAAAGCTTCCGTACACAGTGTATTGATTAAAAATGCAATTCCTTGGGAATATTTACAGGCTTCAGTTGTCTTTCTGCTAGAAGGGTTTAACCATGCCTTTGAGTTCACTGGCTATAATCATTGACTTTTGGGTAACTGAGAAAAATGGGTTTGTTTCTGTCCTGAGGTGCTTAATTGCAAAAATCTGAATCGACTTGACCTCTGTGTGCTGCATACACTGAGCTGTAGTTTCGGCCCATTGCTCTGCTCATGTAGTACAAAAGAAAGTGGGGCTGTCTGCAACTGATGTTTTGGGGATGTCCCTAGCATGTGAGAGTCTCCTGTATGTACACACACATGGACATAGAGCTTCTGGGTTATAGGTCTGCCCACTCCTACTGCTGGGAGCAGGGAGAGGCATCACTGGGATATTTGATCACACACCACAGCTATAGCATGGAACTTTCTGGCACGTCCTGGTCGCAGAATAACCCTGGGGCTTAGAGAACCCATGGAAATAGCTGCCACATTTCTCTCCCCTACACCCTGGACCAGAGACAGATCGAACATCAGAGTGGTAGCTAGACCCAGGCCCCATCCCGTCCTCATGCTTGATGCCAACTTAGTGAAGCAGGGTCATTTTAGAGAAAGGGAAAACTTAACTGAGATCTCTTTTTTGTTTTGACTGCTGGAAGTATATTTAGCCTAATCATGCTTAAAGCAGGTAATGATGAGCCATCCTATTTATTTATGGAAATTGTTTTCTGCTGGAAAATAAATCTGTTTTCCTTCTGAGTACAGACCCAAGCCCATCCTATTTCCATCACTCACTGTGCTCCCCTATATTTATCCACCCACACAATCTATTTGAAGCTACAACCATTTGTGAGACCCATCTCATCTTCCCAGAATTTGCAAAGACTGTCTGGAAAAACAAAACAGCTTAAGTAAGTTTTATTTAGGATCTCTCTTTTTTTTTTTTTTTTTTTTTTTTTTTTTTTTTTTTTTTTTTTTTTCCCCTAGTAATTTGTTAAAAGAACATTTGACTCAAATCTAACTTTTGCTCTTTTACAGCTGTTTCTGCTCTTTCAGTAGCAACAAATCTTTCATTTTGTGACAAGCTATTTCCAAGACAACCCATTATGATATGACAGAAAATTACAGCTTAAGGGAGGAGGGAAGAGAAGGAGCAGATGATATCTCGTAACCCTGCACACAAATCCTGTTGTCATGAAAAGTATGCTTATTAATAGCTATAAAGATGAGGGAAAACAGGTACGACTTACAATTTTAAAAGGATGGTTGCTAAGCTGAAAATTTTCCTAAGGACTTTGAGCTACATTTTAGTAGTGATAAGCCACTATCAGTTCTGAAAAATGCCTGCCAGTAGGCACTTG
>NW_010336210.1:36239-39492 GCF_000700745.2 Antrostomus carolinensis | reverse complement strand
AAGGTCCCTTCCAACCCAAACCATTCTAAGAGTCTATGATTCTATGAAAAAAAAATTGTAGTACTTCTAATCTAGGAGAGTTTTTTATTATAGGACATATTCATAATGTGTATGTAATACTATGAAAATAGCTGCATTTCAATTCCACCCAAACATCACTAGATGGCACTAAGAACTACAGCAATTCTTGGTCCCAGGACACAGTTGTTAAACCAAATGCCTTCGGCTTTAGCATGTTAACATTTCATTAAGGTTTATAAGAACTTTTTTACCGAAAGCAAAGTAGCTTTGAACAGCCGTTTATCAAACCATGTCACATGTACACTTCTGATGGATACTGATTCCTAATTTTCTCAAACATCAATATAGTAAGTAAATAATGCATAAATTGAAAGGATATGTATCATCCTTGCACTTACTGAAAGCTGGCTCTAGTTTTCAAGTGCATCCCTTGGGATCTTTGATTATAAGCTTGTTTTATAATTGTGGTATGTAGTAACATGGTAGATTGATTAATATAATAGTTTAACAGTGGCGGGCTCAAACTTAAACAGAAGCAAAGAAAATGCTGAGTGCATATCTAAATGACATCTCCCAAATCTATCCCTGTACTCAGTGGGCTAGCTGCCAAGGACCCAGCGAGAGAACCTTGATTAGAATCCACGTCCAGGCTTTTTATGTCTCCAATCCATCCACATGCAGTCACCAAAGGAGATGACGCGACCTTGGAAGCTTTTATCTGAATCTCTCCATAGTTGCAGAGTTCAGATAAGCTGAAACTAAGATACAGGCTCCTTTTTATCTTCTTTTCATTTTCTCAAGCCAGAAGTTTACTCACTTTTTGCTCATCTCTGGCAAATTACTCCCCTGAATTTTGTTGACTTGATATATGCAATTCATGCCTACTTTTTGTCCATTAAATAGTAAGAAACACTGACTATTTGTGGAAAATTTCACAAAAGAGCTAGGGGCTAGTGTAAATAAAGGGTGGTGGCAGACATTTGTCAATACTCAGTTTTAAATTATTTTTTGAAAGATCAACCAGTGTGCAGGGAAACTTGTGAGTAACTAATATGTGGGTCTGGGGAATATTCTTGCAGTTTAAACAGACATGGGACTTCAGATCAGGAGAAAAAAATCCCTTAAACGAGATCATGCAAAGAATGTTTGTTTCTCTACATGATGGAAACATGGAGTATTTCCTAAGATCCTAAGAAATATCCTGATATTCTCATGGCCTTGGTCTCTCCTGCTCTGTTCCTGTGTATTTTTTATGCTTCTGGCTTGTTATACGAAATATTTGAAATTTGATTGTTAATTGTTGTGTACAGTTCCTAGTATGCTGCAGGTGTGTTGATCAGGTTTTTCTGGCCTTTCTGAATCTACTGTGATTGTTTGGGGACCTTTATGATTGTTGCTACTGAATGATTACCTGCATTTTCAAGGTACAAGCTTTGAAGATTCCTTTCAAGCCTCTGCTCCTGCTTTCACTCATTATAGATAATAATATAAAATCATAATACTGCAACATTTGGAGCTCTTTTTTGATAAAGATAATAATAATTTCTCCCTCACCTCCCTTTTGCTAAAAACTCACTATCTCCATATCCCCCAAACTGAAATAACTAAAATATGACTCAAAGATCACCAGAACATCTTGACTGTTGAGAGGAGGGTTATAAAATTAATAATGTAGGATTTCTTACTTTGAAAATAAGTGGCTTTATTTAAAAAGCAGCATCTTTATTATTATTTTATAAATCTTGGCTTTATTCCCAGTGTAAATGCAAAAGAGCACATTGTGTTGGTGCTCCAGTGGTGTAACTGAGATAAGAGTCTCCTTCCCACGGGCAGACCCATCAGGTCACAGCTGCTGAGCAGCCTCAGAAACCACGGGTGTAGGCTCCTGAGGGGACAGAAGGGGTTGTGGGCAGGAGAGACAGAATGAGATACGTTAATAAGGATTTCAACATATACCCTCCAAGAAGATGATTATCTGTGGGAAAAACTCTGATTCCAAAGAAGGGGTTTTGGCAGAAAATTTAACTTAATCCAAACCTCCTACTAGTTATATTGTAGAAACTATATCAAACTGTTTATGTTTATTATATGCAAAAATAATTAACATTACTGAAGTGAGAAACTGACTTTGCTCTAGGAGGCCCTGCTGAATATTGTAGCTCTACTACAGAAAATCTCACACTAAGTTGTGAATGTGACAGTGCCTAGAGAACTTTTAGTCTCTGAATCATGAAGGGTAGTTTTGGAGTGTGGAATGCAAAGGAGGTAATTCTCAGCACTTCGGATAAATGACACTTACTTCCCTCTAGCCATAGAGGATGAATTAATCAGCTCTTTCTCTAGTGTATCTTTCCTGCAGAGGGAATTAAAGAGATGTCATTTAATACAATATGTACTACATATACAGCCATGTACATAATTACAATTATCATATTATTGGTGACAGGTGAAACATTCATAAAATGAAAATGATCCATTTACATGTAGCTCTCACATGACTGTAACATCTGCAAGAGGAAAAAAAAAAAAAAAAAGAAAATTTAGAATTCCCACGAGGCAAAGTAATTAGAAGGAAAAGTTCTAAAATGTAATTTTACTACTTGCCCTGTAACATGCCAAACACCTGCCAGCTCCACAATGCTGGCTCCTGCAGGAGCCAGTTTGGCATTCTGAAGTGTTGGGCATGTTTCAGGATAGCACCTTGCTGAGCCTGATACTCCATATGAATAGACAAAATCACCAATGATTTCAGTCTCTGAAGGGAAATGCTGCTTTTCATTGTAACTAGATCTTATCACCTAAAGTGGGTGTAATTTGAAAAGATGCAAGTGGATGTAATCAGCTTGGAATGTGTGTTCTGCAATTCTTGAACCGGACTTGCAGCACCAACCTTTAGTTAAATTACATTACTGAAGCCATAAAAACTGTCTGGATTAAAAGAAAATGATATGTACAATCATATGAAAATCTTGAATCTTTAGGTTTCCTTTGGGAAAGCTTTTTTCCTTTCAGTGTTTCTCTCCCATAATTAAACTCTTGTGCAAACATTCAAAACAACTTCTATTAATGAGCTTATATTAATAACCAAAAAGCACCACAGACACAATCTAGGCTTGAGACAAAACCATTTTCCCAGACACTGTGAGCTACTATTTCTGTTTCCATTCTCCTTGTATAACTCTTAAATCTTGTCATAGCTTTTGCTAGAAAGTTGAGATTCCATTGTTACCCT
>NW_010336210.1:19273-36218 GCF_000700745.2 Antrostomus carolinensis | reverse complement strand
GAAAAGATTAGCAAATGCTTATCTGAATCTTACCATTTTTATTACAAGCCACAAATATTGCACACACAGACAAAGTCTGACCAGTGTATTTTGGAAGACTGTAGTAGTGCAATCAGAGGTCAACTAATGAAACTTTAGGAAATTTCTCCTTCTCCATGGATCCCTACTCCCAGTCTCCAGATATGGTTCAGCTAATCTCTAGGACCTACGTGCTATTTATAATTGCACTTCATTTTGTTACTGAACCAAATACAATGCCATTAACACCAAGCTAAGGACTAGCAGCTACTCCCAATAGTATTTTATTTGTACTTTTCTATAACAAAGGTTCATTCTGTTCATTAAGAAGTTCTTCTCTGGCAGAATTTGGTGGAACTTTTCCCACTACCTTCAGCCAGACCAAGATGCTATCTAGCATATTTTGTTTCCTATTTTAATAGAACTTTTGATGAATTCATATTTTCACTGAAGTGATAAAATTCCATGTGATTTCTTCAGGGATAGAACATTAGCACATGTGTTTGTTTATTTTGTATATAGTAGGCTTTTTACCCAGGACCAAACTTTCATTGATATCAGCAGCCAATAAACACAAGCATCTGTTTCTTTTCTTTGTTGATGTTGAGTTTTATTCTTATTTTTTTATCTGCTCATATCTTCATATTTGGACATGTAGAAATGCTATTTACAGTCCTGAGAAACAGTAGTTTCTACTTCTGTATCATCCAGTTCTCCCACTCAAAAAAATAAGTAGTATATGTGTCCCTCTCTTCCTCTCCTGTTTTTACACGACTAAACAAGTCTTAACTTTTCATAATAAAGAGAAGCATTTAGAAATAATGCAATAACACTGCATATTATTACATGAGCCAAGCAGTAAGAGCTTCCTTAGAGACTAAGGTCTGGAGAAATGAGCTCAGTGAACAGGTAACCATCTAGGCTAACCCTTAGAGAAAACTCCCTTCCTTCTGAAATTTAGATGCCTTAATCAGGACACCACTAGTGAGCTTCAATATGTCCTAGCTTCATAGCCACCTTCTATAGTCATGACTGGAAAGGAGATGCCAGTGTCTTCCTTATTCTTCTCTGTGAAGGGATTCATACTTCCTCCTGGGTCCTCAAATTCACTGCTTATGGTTTGGACTGCACCAGTGTTAGAAGCTGCTGGATCTAGTAGCCCATTCGAGGCAAGGCTGCCACAGCTTCATGGCCCCAGGTCCAGCCAGTAGTGAGGATGAGTATGTACGCCCAATAGGCACACACATGCACACAATACACATACACATACACACACATATATATAGATATATCAACACATGTACAAGACTGGCCACATAGACAGAAAACACAGCACTTAAGCAAGCACAGCACAAAAAGCCTGATCCTGTTCCCCTCTCTGGCTGATCAGGATGAAAGCCTGTTAGTGGAAAATATGTAAATATGCATATGCATATGCATATGACCAGTAGCTGCCCCTGGATCCCAGTCTCCCCTGCTGCTGGCCCTGGGACACAGGCACCCCAGGGCTGCCGCTCCAGTCCAGTAGCTGGTACTCTGACCTGCACATACACACCCACCCACACACACCCACCCACCAGTACACACCACCCACTGTGGGGATTAGGAGCATGGCATTGCCAGACACAACCACCTGCTTATGCATTTTATCTCCTTTCTCCTCTATTTTTCCACACTTGTTCCTCTTCAAATGACCACGATGCCACCCATTGCCCCACCTTTGGTTCCTCCCCTAAACATCCCATAATAAGTCTCTTACACACTCAAAATGCTCTTCCCGGCATACTATAATGGATTCCATACCCATGGAGACAGGAGGTTCCCCGCTCAGTCTGTAAGGGGATCCAGGAAGACCTGCCCAGGCAGCAGGGTGATTGCTCTGCTGCAGAAGCCCAGAGAGTAGGTGTGCTTGGCTGGCACCGATTAGGTTTTTGGGTTCCTCTGCCTTACAATGCTCCCCTACTCCTTCATGTTCTGTGGAGGTTAGCCCTAAATGACAAAAACTAAAAGTCCCACTTTGCACAGAAATCATTACTCACTCAGCTAAAGTGAATATCAGTCAGTGGTCATGCTTTTAGGTGAGTCTTGCTGTCACCCAATAGAAACCCGGATCTTCTGGCAGTGTGGTGTTGCCAGATAAAAGATCCATCTAACAGTAAAGAGCCTGGTTTTAAATCCTGAGGTGCCATCAGACCTTTACAGGCAAGTAGGGCAGTCTCTGCTCTCATTATTTATTTTTTTTTTGTGTTGGTTAGAGCACAAACCAGAGGCCAGGTCTTCTCCTTTCAGGTACCTGAATCATCAGATCATTGACTCATTCTCACAATCCTCATATGTCACACCCACTGCTTTGATGAACCCACAATCTCCGGCACAACATGCACTGCTGTACATACAGCCAGTATGGATGATCTTGTGAGAGTTTAGGCTTGCAGTTTCCAATCCTCTTCAGCAGAAGAAGAGGCAGGATCCAAATTCTTTCCTTTTCAATGCTAACTCTTGAATATCTGCACAAAAAGTAGCACTGCTCTCCAGCCATATATTTGGGAGAGATCATCAAGTCATTATAATATAAATACCTACTGGGTTGAGTCCCCATCTGAGAAACATCACTTTACAAATCAGCTTAATGTGAAATAGTTGCTGAGCTTCTGTAGATGCCAGAACTCACAAGGAAAAAAACTTCAAATACCTGGGCAATATTTTGCATTGGAAATATGAATACCTGTGGTCTTAAAGCATCTTGAGGATTAGATGGCAATTTTTTAAGAGCTGGATTTTGCGTGTCTACCTATGATGGAAATTTGGAACAAAGTTACTGAGACAGCCTAACCTCTGTACCTGTAAAGCCTACCTGGCATCTGCATTTATTGTGGGTCTACCTTGTAACTCTGCTAGGTTTCCTGGACCTTATCTTTGCAGTCTAAATACAACCTCCCAAGCACATGCAGAAATGCCCCACCCCGAGCTGCCAGGCCTGTGGGGTTTCACACCCCTGTCGAGTACATGTGCAGACACCTCTCAAAAAAGTGTAGACAAAAGAATGTGCTCCTGGCATCTGTTCCAAGAGTCAACAGCTTCAGAAAGTGAATCATGCAGTGAGTCACCACCTGAACAGGGACATCACCTGTGTTTCTAGAGTTTCAGCATAAGAAACTTGAAATATTTTTGGTTTACTTTACTACAAGAGAAATACTTCCAACTATAATGCTCCCACCTTTTCTTCCCTAGCTTTGCAAACGCATGCAATAGCCCATTCTAAATTGTATTAATTCCTTAGAAAAAATATAAAAAGAATAATCCTTTCTTACTTGGTTAATTTACAGATATGCTTTTTTTGGCTGTGGAGTTAGCGATCATGTGAAGAAAACAAGTTTTATTTTGGATAGCAAATCAATATTTCTGTCACAAAAAATAATATCTGGGTGTCTCCTTGGAAAGACTAAATGATCCTAGAAATTATATTCCAATAGACAGGCATTAAAAAAAAAATCCCCAACTAATGTGAGCATAATAACAATTCATATTATTTCTTCTACCAAAGGTTCACAGGGCTTTTTTCAGCCATTATTCAATGAAAAAATAGCTTTCTCACAGCCTTGTGAGAAAGACAAACATTACTTTCTCAATTTTTCTGTATAAATAAACAAGCTCAGGCAAGATTAAATGACACCAGGTAACACAGGAAAGTCTCAGTCCTAAGTTATTGCAGTATCCGCTCCACTGGAAGAAAGGGCCGATATCAGAAAATCCCAATGCTATTTTATAGTCAAAGTGTAAAAATGGATAAAATGACTTGTCTGTGGTTTCATCATTAACATACAGAAGTCTCTGTCCTCCTACAGACAACACACCTATGTAATTAACTTGTGGCTCATTTGTCATGCATTTTTAAGAAGCAGAAGGCAGAGAAGATGAACTTTCCTCTTTCCCATTAACCAAGCTGTCCTCAGGAAGATACGATGGGCAGTGTCACAGCCATACCTAAGCACTCTGCCCTTAGAGATGAGATTATTTCACCTGCAGTTTAACAAACTACTGGTAACTGATTGGAGGTTCTCACTGCAAATGTGATGTAAAATGTGTCAGTTTAGGCTTCAGGCTAGGTTAATAAGAGAAAAAATGTTTTCCCTGGCATTTGCCAGGGAAGGAGCGAACACCTTTGCTGACATTAAAGGTTTAGAAATCCACTAGTGTGCCTGAACCATTAGAGACAAAAAAAGTATCACCCGAATTAAAATGCAGCTCTGGAAGCTGCCCTTCAGGAGTAATGGCATGTGCAATGCTGGCTCGATTTTCTTTCATACAGGAGGGAGAGTGATTATGCAGAGTCATGAGTTCACTTTATAGATGAAGGAATAATATTAATGACAGAGCTCTTGGAAACAGAGAAACATGTGCAAAGCTTTCCTTGTGGGATAGATTATACTGTCAGTGCTGAATAAAAGCTTGTTATGTACTAAAAGGGTTTATTTTTAGTGGGCATTTTTAATGTCTTTTTTTGCATTAAGGTGTACCTACTATAAAGTATTACAAGAACTTACATCATATTTATTTTGTAGTTGTGTTTTTCTTCAGAAAATAAGCATTGGCATTGGGTTAGCAGCGGATGTGTCCCCTCTGTTCCACCCTATTTTGGGACTGCTTCAATGCAGAGGTGAACAGGCAGCTGGATAGGGTGCAAGACTGCCAGGAGGAAGGGGAGAAGGAAGGAGTGTTACAGGCTGGGACCCACCTTGCCCAGACAAGAGCCATGGGAAGCCAGGCCACCAACTGCTCTTACTGCTTTCAGATCGTGAGCTGGTTGTTGCAGGTCAAGTGGCTCTGACACACACTGTAATCATCCCTCTGTCCCTCCAGCTTCCCAGGGCTCTTTCCTCAGTTATCCATCCTGCCCTCTCACCTTCTCCACCTTGTTTTTGGAAAAGATGGCCAATTCACTCTAGGGTTGCAAAATTCAGTTTACTTGCACTGCAAAGGAGCCTGTTATATGTGCATGACTCTCCATGCACTCATCTTTCTTCTCAGCTGCTGTGACTGTGCTATCCTGGTTCTCAAACATTCACACTCTGAACAAGTCATCAGGATGAAAGAGAATTTTGGTATCCTTTGCATTTAGCTTTGAGTTCTAGAAAGAGAAAGAAACTTGTAGCGTGCTATAAATAAGTACCTAATAAACCAGAGGGCAAAGGCAAACACTACAGTGAAGGGGAAATAATGGCTACATTTCATGTTCTTTCTCCTGTATAAATCTATAGACATTGTCCTATGTAAGCAGGAGGGGATCAGGCAACTTTGGGGAAGCAGAATATGTTGAGGCATTGCAGCTTCACAACAGAAAGCCAATATTTAAGTGATTTTATGCATAGCACCACCCTTTTGCTTTCCATGATAGCAGGCTTGGGTACTAGAAAGGGAAGTGGAAGCAAGCTGCGTCCTAGGGTGATCCTGAGGGAATTATACAGCCAGCAGTAGGCAGGGGTCCAATAAATCCGTCACAAGCACTTTGCAAATCCTCCTTATCAGCCTACAATTTTTCTTCTTTTGGGTGATTTGCTACCACTGGAGGTGATGGTTTGCTCTGTACTAGTGATTTTTTAAAGTTGAGTGTTACTGCAAAGTTCAGTAATCATCCATCCAAAGGTTTCTGACAGCAATCTGCTTCATTCAGTATTTGGGCTCTAACCGATAAATAACGTCATCTAAAACCCTAGAAACAGGCTAAAGACAGCAGTTGTTGGAACTCCATTCTCTTCAGGCAAAATTTAACATGATTAGCCACTATCTTGAACCATTCATCTTTCTCTTCTTTCCTGTTGACTAATACAGTACTGAGAAGGTACTATAGCTCATATACCTGTTAGCACTCACACAAAATGCATCCTGTAAAGGATTTTCAGAAGCATTCTTGAACTAGAAGCATGAAGAAGCAGATGAGACACTGAAATGCACTCTGAATTTAAAGGTACACTTTTAAAATTATCTCTATTCATGGTTAATACTGTGTGGACAATTCACTGAAAGGAAAATAGCCCCCCAAAATGTCTCATATGTGGAAACAAGACCAAAATCAGCTACAGAAACAAGGAAAGAACAGTCCTGTGAATGTAATCACCTTCCATTTCAAAACCTCTGCTTCTCCCAGGAGTTTGTGCATTGCTACTGAATATAATGGCAGTACAGCTGTGCCTGCTTTTCCTTGCATAAGGAGTTATTTTTAATTCAGACTAGGGGCAGCAAAAACAGTGGCAGACAAGGAATGTTTCCTAATGAAAGGGGAAGGCCAAACATCAAGTACTACAGCATTTGACTTAAATCCATAGATCAATCTCTCTTGACAGGAATCAAGAGTCTTCAATAAGGTTGCACTACCTGAAATGACAGGATGCCAGGGTATTCTTTGCAAATAAAAAAATCTGAGGAGTTTTTCAGATTTGCCTCTCTGTGGATGATATGCAGTACGAATTTCACCCTGATACTTGCAGTGGTGACAACCACAATTATTCCTTGTCCCTGTTTGCAGCTAGTTTTTTGTCCAGCACCCACTTGCACACTGTGAACTTCAGCAAAGGATATTTTGTGTGCATAGATCAGGTTGTGTGCAGACCAGCTTTTCTGGGTGGTGCGTAGATCTTGTCAACACTTTTCAAAAGGACATTCAGTCTGAGCAAGCAATTGCCAAGAATAGGGAAAAGTAGTATGTCAGCCAGACCACTCTGGAAAAGCAGGTTTCCAAAACAAATCTGGCCTAATTTGCAGCATTAGAACATTGCTTTGTCCTAAGCAGTGTTTGGAGCAGCCAGTCTTTTCCTTCTGGAAAATGCATGAGCCAGCATTATTCTCTGGGAAGAGACATAAAAGGTGATGCCACACTCGGCTCTTCCTCCCTGCATGGCAGTCACATGCCCAGGTCTCTGTTTGCCTATGAGGCACAGAGATGCTTTGTCTGGGAAGTGTCACCATAAAAAGCCAGATAGATTAGGTCATGGCATTGCCACCACTAGTATCATGGCAGTTGGCAGAGATTATTATTTATTTCCATCTTAGAAGTGCCTATTTAGAAAGGTGTCTCCTTGCCTTCACACACACACTCGCATAAATACACTGAGAGGGGAATTGCTCAGACCTCCAGAAGGTGTTTCCAGCTGGGCACTCTGTACAGCTCCCTTTGCTGTCTGCCCAGGAAGGACTGACTGTGGCATCCAGTCTGCATTAGATACTTAGAGTTTGCAACACATTACAACAGTGGGTTCATTTTGCTCTGACTTTTGCCACAACTCCACCATAATCAAATGGGTAATAGAGCCTGTCTGTCTGTCCTAGAGACAGTTTTGTCTGGATACAAACCCATATTTCCCTCCAACTCGTTCCCTTTGATGCAATCCAGAGATTTATTACTGTGAAAATATATTTTCTGAAATTTAATCCCGTTGAGTACTGAGAGACAAATTTTGCAAAGGGAGGGCAAATGAGAATATTGTAGCAGGTAATAAATGGATGATCAAGCTCATGGTTTTTCTCAGAAGGGATCCTTGGCTTGTGGTTGAATGATTTTGGATACTAATCTGCTAAAAATAACGTGGTGTCTTGCATTCCAGTGACAGGACTGTTATTGTACAGATAATACTTCAGGCTGTATGAGACAATGTGGTTTAGTAGGTCATACCCTTGAGGGATTTTTTTAACAGGAAATAACTTTTATAAAACCAAGAGTGCATTAGTAAGATACTAATTCCGCACGCTCTTCTGCAGTGAGAATACCCAAAGGCACACTGACATCAACTGGTAATTTTTTATTCTGTGAGCATAATTTTGCATCATGCCTAAACCTAAATTAGTTCACAGCATCTTCTTACACTTCATATTTTTGTAGCCATTAACTGTATGATTAACTCTGGTGTTCCACGGGAGATAATGTGCCTCACACCATAGGTCTCCACTGCAGCATCTAGACTCTGTAGGAGTATCCTGATGACCAATGACATGCTCTGTTTATTGCTGTGTGAATCATCTGGTTCCACTGCAGAAAAAAGCAGGTTTGTGATAATCGTAAAAGTGTCACACATGAGAATTATCCAGGACTGAAAATGTCAAAAGCATCATTATCCCTGAAGGCTAAAGCTCACAGATGGAGAGACCTCTCTGATGCTATCTACAGAGGACACACAGGAGGGAACAAAATGGGTAGGCAGCTTCTCCATGACTTCAGGCCAGGCCAAGCAGTGTGGGGTTTGGCCAGAACTCCTCTGAATTTCTGGCGTAAAGCTAATGAGCCCTCTTGTCTGACCCAGTGTGGTCCAACTGGCAACCTGTAATCAAATCTGGCATGCAGGACACTTCCATCTGGTCTCTTCCCTGGAGGAGACAGGATAGCTATTCAAGTATGAATGACACTTGAAGAGACAAATGCCTCCTCTGTAGGCTACGGATGAGCTGCCACAGCACTGGTGCTGCCTGTGGCAGGTAGGGACAGGAGATAGACCTTCCAGCTATTGCTGCCTTCTCCCACTTCCCCTTCACTGCCTACAGCAACAGCAGATCTCCCTGAGACAGCCATGGGGTGCAGCTGACACTGCTCTTGGTGGCAAGAAGTTGAGATAGCAATGGCTTCCAGGAGCTGAGAGTAGTTGGTGGAGAAAGAAGAGAAGGATGCTAAAAAATGGTGAGTCTGGGTGAACACACCCCCTTATCCAAACTCTCAGTTCAGGGACTCGGGACAAGGCAAGGTTTGAGATTTCTTTTCAAGTGGAAGGATATCCTTGGTGCCCAGACATTTCTCAGGTGTCCTTACAGAGCTGAAACCCATGCTTTGGTCTGAGGACTTGCTTTCTACTTAGTCTGAACTCCACTGACCAGAAACCATCCTGGCCGTGGAGCACGGTCCTGCCTCAGGCAGGCATTGACTGGAGAAATGGAAAACAGAAACAGGGAGGGCACCACCCCTGGAGCTGAAGCTACTGGGGTAGATAAAAGAGTCCTTGTACTGGGCGGGCCAAGCACAGAAGCAGTATGACCTCAGTGGGTAAATGATAAGGCAGTCCATCAGTTGGACTCCATGATCTTAAAGGTCTTTTCCAACCAAAACTATTCTATGATTCTACAGGGGACAGTACCAAGCCAGGAGCCTTTCCTCCAAGGCTCTTTTACAGAAAGCAGGCAGCTGGAAATGGGTCTGCCCGGTAACAGCCCTAGGCCTAGAAACTTCACTAACCACTGACAGCCATCTGAGGGCAAAAGGAATTAAAACTCAAGGGTGGAAGGAACCCTCACTGGTAGGATTGTGTGATTCACTCTTCACAGATGCTAACTGTTCAGTTCTTCCTAAAGTTTCCTCAGGTAATTAAGGTTTTCCTGTCCTCTTAGCAAAGCATTCAGTGCTTGTCAGTGATAATGAGCTTTCCATTAAACCTGGTTACAGAAACATTTGACTTTCTCAAGTTTCAGGGTGAAGCTTGTCTCAGTTTTGGTTTATAAGTTTACTGAAGCTTTGAATCTTGCCCTTGTTTCTGGGTTTCAAAGTCTAAGGCTGTTTCAGAATAATATAACATTTAATGACAAGGAAAGTTACTCATATCCTTAAGCTCTTGTGTTCCTCTCCACACGCCTGGTTTTATTTCAGCAGATTAGCCAGTAGGTCATAAAGTGAGGGACAGAATGGCCCCACTCATACACTCCCAAGCAATAAGCAAACCTGTCTCTCTCTAAATAATTCCTGTCAGAGTGTTTCATTTGACTTATTGACACCAAACTGACATGGGAAACAAGAAAGACTCCCTTTCTGTGTTTCTCAGGATTATGGCTGAATAACAATTATGGCTGGACAGCTGTTTTTTCTAGCATTCTGTGTGGTCAATGAATCTGGCAACTTCATAAATGCTTTTAGGGAACATTCCGGCATTTGTGGAAAAAAAAGTCAGTTTTGAGTGTTTATTTTCCAGAGAGATCATTTACTGCTGTTCTTTCATAATGACTATTTCTATTGTACCAGATGACTGATGGAGCATTAATCAGCTTATCTGATGGTCTCGGTGTGCTAGAGCGACAATTTCTCACGCTATTGCTATTGATCCGTTACTGTCCCATTAGCTTACAGAATTGACTTATGGAGCACTTTAGACATACAAAAAGCAGTTACTACACAAAAGTGCCATCTATTTTTATTAATACACTGAAGCTAAATTCTCAAGGGTTGGCTTGACACCACTGATATACAAGAAACTGCAATCTGTGCCACTTAGTCTTGTAGGTATGTGATACATCTGCATCTCCCCATGGAGTTAGTGCTGACGGGATGGTAATTACCATTGCTGGCAATGTCTTTCTGCTGAATATTAACAGAGTAACTTTCTATAGGATTACAAAAAGGTAATACGGAACCCAAGTACGGCATATTCTAACTTCAACAATACTTACATTTCTCAGCAAGGCACTTTCATTATTGACATCAAATGCCTCTGTCCACTGTCAGTTACTGCTTCAGCAATCATAAGGATGGTCTAGTGAATAATTTTTTTTTATGTAATATGTTTTGGACAAAAAAATGCTGCTCTTGGTTTCCATGAACACATAGCTCAGCTTCTTTTTCTCTCTTATATCTGGAACCTGAGCATACTCTCACAGATGAAAAAAATTCCACTGATGTCCCAGGAGGATGATAAATCCCCATAGCTTACATTTTAACAACAAGCACCTAAACAAACACCAGGTCTTTCATAGGCAGGTCTGGCTTTGGGAAGAGGTGAAGTAGATAATTGCAGAAACATCTATGCCGGCTCAGCAGCTGTGGCAAAGTGGCTCTTACATGGTCACATTTGCTCTGACTGGTTCAGAACGTAGAGACCAAGTGTCCTGTAGTTATTTAGCTGAGACAGATCTGGGTTTCTTTTTAGTAGCTAGAGAAGAAGTGTGTTTTGGTTTCAGCTAGGAACTTATATGAGAGAAACACTGATAACATACCAATGTTTTTATTTGTATCACTGAAAGTGGAGGACTTCATGTTCTGTTAGTCTACAAGCACAAGATCCAAGGGGGGCAAGGAATATTTAAATTAATAAGTTAAATTGGCATTTGGTTATGCCAATGGAATATTCCATATCATATAATGTTATATTCAGTATATTAGTGAGGCTCTCTTCCTCTTTTAGCTCTCTCTGGCTTTCGCTCGGGCTCTCATTCTTCCAGGATTGCAGTTTTGGTTTGGGATTGTCACTCCTCCAGGATCGTTATCTGGGAATGGGCTGGGTGGTGAGCAATTGCACTGGGTATCATTATTATCATAATTATTTTAATATCATTATTATTTTAAGTTTTATTTTATTTCCATTAATACATTGTTCTTATCTCAACCTACAAATCTCCTTACCCTTGTCTCCAATTCTTTCCCCCAACCCCTGGACAGAGAGAAGTGAGCAAATGGCTGTGTTTGGCTGCTAGCCAAATGCTAGCCGAGTGAAACCACCACGCCAAGCAAGCTCCACAGCCCCAGTAGTACAGACCTGCCTGCTGCTGCCTGCACCCCTGCCCGTTCTCTGTGCCTGCCTCTGTGCCTTGGGGGAGAGCAGCCACACTAGCAGGTTTCCCAAGCATCCGGGCGAGAGCAAAGAGGTGGGCAGCACTACTTTGTCTCACCTTTTCCCTGGTCACTGGCATAGCATCGCCTGAGTAGGGCTGGGCATGGGAGATGGGAGGGCAAAAAGAAGGGCTGGCACACACTGGATTCAGGCATGGAGGCAGCAGATCCATGACAGACCCTGCTGAGAGGGGGATTTGCTCAGCCTCAGTGCTCCAAGCTGGTCATGGAAGATGATGCTTTAGTGAGCAGTTTTGTTGCTGCCATGAAGTTAATTTGTTATGGCCCAGTATGAGGACAAAATAATGTATTTAATCTTCTTCAAGTATGGGGTGGAAAAACACATTTGCCTACTTTTCTGAGGTCACTGAGGCTGCCTCACTCACTGGGGCTGGAATGGATGAAACAGCTTTGTGGAATGCAGTGTGAGGGACTGCCAAAGAGATCCCTCTGACAAGACCAAGAGGAAGGCAGCTCTGTCATTTCTGCCCCAGGCACATTGTGCTGGTTTCACTCTTTTGGCTTGCAGCCAAACACAGTCGCTGTCTCACTCTCTCCCCGCCCCACAGAGAGCAGGGGAATGGATTGGAAGGTTAAAGAGTGAGAAAACTCATGGGTTGAGATAAAAACAATTTACTAATTGAAATAAAATAATAATAATAACAGTAATAACAGAATATGCAATTGAGCAATGCACAGTGCAACTGCTCACCACCCGCTGACCAATGCCCAGCCTGTACCAGCCAGTGATACCGGAGCCCAGACAGTCCCGAAACCACAATCCCAGAAGAGAGAGTCCAAGTGATTGCCAGGAGAATACTCCAGCTTTCCAGTCAGCCCTGGATAATATACTGAACATGATATCATATAATATGGAATATCTCATTGGCACATCCAAATGCCAATTTTTATTTTGCTGATTACTACACTTCCCCCTCTCAGTCCTTTGCATTTGCAAACTAGCAAAACACGATACCCTTGGGCCAGTGGCAACTAATAACATTAGTATCTCATCAACATTCTTCTCATAACAAATCCCATACTGAAACCAAAACACAGCTATGCTAGCTACTAAGAAGAAAATTAACTCTATCCTAGCAAAACCAGGATATGCATGCAGCACATTCGACTCTCCCTTTTCCTACATCTTAGGCAGTCATTTATACCAATGAAGTTAACTGCTAGCAAGCCTATTTATATTCATTTCAGAATGAGAAAAACAACCAGTGCATAGTGCACAGTGGTGGTGAATCCAGCCCAAAAGAGAAAACCTGGGTTGTGACTGACATTTCTGTTAACAAGTTAAATGAAATAGACTCTGCGTAAACTCCACGTTCTCAGCCAGATATGCATATCACAGAGTATATTTTAGGAAGAGATTAGAGTTTGGCTTTTAATTTACACACAAACTGTCAATATAAAATTTTCCAGATCCTTAGTGAGCATGGTCTACTATATTTCAGGAGTCACAAGTCCTTTATGGTCTTCTGAGTCAAAGGCTCAGTTTCTCTTAAAATGAGTAGTGTTAACAGTCTTTATTCTTGACTGTTTCCCAGGTCTTGCATCAGTTACCGACAGTTCTGAATATGACCCTCTTTTACAGTAAAAATGACTATAGATGGTTGCCAGAAATGGACTCTCAGAGGCTGGGGCAATATGTCTCTCCTTTTTTGAGTGTGTAGGGATCTCCCACACTGCTGCAAAAATGAGTCTGAAAAGAGGTAGTCTAAAAAATAGGCCTGGGATAAATTTGAATGAAAATGGATCTTAATACCATAGCTTTGGGGAGCAGATAAAGAAAATAGAATAGATTTTGTAAACTGATTATGCTTTGTCTTTAGCTTTGGCAGTGTCTCTCCATAATCTGTTTAATTCCTTATACTCTTGGAGAAACAACATCTCCTTTGTGGAGATCATTCATATTAAATGAACAATTGCTTTATACTGTTGCTACAGTTTTTATTTAAAACATAATTCATAGGCAAATTCTGTATTCCCTCTAGATTATACGAATGATAGACCATTAAAACCAATTAAATCTATTTTACTTAAACTAACAAATTTTCCCTTTCAAAAGGTAGGAGCTCTTCAGCATTGTAAGAAATCAGCAATATCTAAGCAGGTAGATAATAATTACCCTGCTTCTTTATCGTGCCTGTGAACTTAATGCACATTAATTGGAGCTTTACGTGCAAGTCTCAGTAAAACCTCTTTCTTCAAAGTACTGAACAGCTTGCCTAAAACCTGGAGGTGGTAAGCACCACTTCAAGGTGCCAAGCTCCTGTAAGAATCGTGGGCCCCTGTTATAACCCAGGGCTTCTCCAGCTGCTTAATAGAGTCTGATGTATCCGTTATACATTCTGTCTCAGAGTAAGAAATCCCTTTATATTTATCTGTCTAATCTTTGTGTTTCACTCTTGGCTACCCAGACTTAACAGAGAACTATGAGTGTTGTCACAGTTCTAGGGATAACGTCTGAGTTTGCAACCATCTTCCTACATCTTTTTTTAAAATTTAATACATATCAATATATTAATGTAATGTATTAATAAACATATATACAGTAACTGCACTCCATATAGCAAAGTACTAGACCAAAATCTCACACTCTAAATTCTTTATCTAGTTCAATTATTGTTTTATGACTTGGCTACACCTGGAAATAGGGTTTATTTTCCTTTTGACCTGTAGTTATCTGTAGTCCTGTATTTGCAGTTGCTCTTCCACAGATCTATTCAACCTAGCATCCTGACACTGACAGACAAGCATAGCAACAAGGCATACTCCTCCAGCAGCAAACAATTTGTGGTTTAGAAAAACTGAACAATTATTCCCTGTTCATTTTCACTGTGACACAATTTTATAGGCATCTATCATATCGTATCTCAGGGGCATGCTCCTGGCTGAATAGCCTTGCTTATTAAGCAAATCCTTTCCTTTCTGTTCCATACATTTGAACACTGGAACAGACTGTCCAGAGAGGTGGTAGATGTCCCATCCCTGGAAACATTCAAGGTCAGGTTGGATGGGGCTCTGAGCAACCTGATCTAGTTGAAGATATTCCTGCTCACTGCAGGTGGCTCTGACTGAATGACCTTTAAAGGTCCCTTCCAACCCAAACCATTCTATGATTCTATGATTTGATGATTCTATGATCATCCTTATCCCTCTCTGGATCTTCAGCTAGAGATTTTTTGTTTACTTAGCTATTATCAAGTCCTTTGTCTGGTTTTAATTGTGTTGTGCAATCTGGGATATCTTTTGTCTAGAATATAATGTGCAAAATAGGGCTTCCTGCAAACTTGTTCATTTTCTTCCCCAGAGCTGCAAGTGTGTAACAGACTTTAGCATGGGGATTTGCAAATCTTTTTAATCATGTATAACTGTCCACACTCCACATTCAAAAAGCATCTCTTATTTTCATCTGGGATTTCTGGGAATAAAAATGTGCATGCACACTATGCAGAGTGCCCATCATAGTTGTTCACACACTGTTAAACCTTACAGTTGACCTAACTTAGTTAGTTAGATGCTCACCATCTGTCAGGAAACAAACTTGTCAGAAAACTAACTCTGTAAATGAAATGGGAGCAGTTTTTCATCAGATTAACAAACTGAATCAGCATATCATGTGGTGTGAGGCATGCTAAAGCAAGACAGTTATGTGGCTGCAAGCATGAGAAGAAAGGCCAGGAGCAGTCTTGGGGGAAGCAATGAGCCATGAGGATGGCCAGGCTGCACCTGACCTGCACACTGACTCACTACGGGTGGGCCAGATGCAGTCACAGGTGGGTTGCATAGTGGAGCAGGATGTGTGCTGCAACCTGGTGCATTCTGGACAAGTTGGACTTACTGCACACTTGCACAGCAACTGTATTGGGTGTCCATGACCTGGTATTGGCAGTGGGGAGCTGCAGGGGTGGCCTCTGTGAGAAAAGACCAGGAGCTGCCCGTGTTGGACGGAGACAGTTGCAGCTGGCTCTAAAACAGACCCACTGCAAGACACAGCTGAGCTTGTCAGCCAAGATGGTGGCACCTCAGCAAAAATATATATTTAAGAAAGGGTTAAAAACACTGCACAGAAGCTGTGATGGAGAGGAGTAAGAAAATGCATGAAAAACAGCCCTGGAGACACCAAGATCAGAGAAGGGGAGGGAGGAGGTGCTACAGGGGCCAGAGCAGAAATTCCCCTGCAGCCCATGGAGAAAACCAAGGTGATGCAGGCTGTCCCCTTGCAGCCCATGAAATATCATCCATTTCGCAGCCCATGGAGAACCCCACACTACAGCAGGTGGTTGTGCCCTGAAGGAACCTGCAGCTCATGGATACCCTCTGCAGGAGCAGGTTTCTTGGAAGGAGCAGCGGTCCATGGGCAGCCATGATGGAGCAGTCTGTTCCAGAAGGACTGTACCCCATGGGAAGTACCTCTGCTGGAGCAGCAGGGAAGTGAGGAGGAAGAAGCAGCAAAGAGGAGCTATTATGGACTGACTGCAACTCCCCATTCTCTATTTCCCTGCCCACTTAGGGGAGGAGGAGGCAGAAGAGTTGGAAACAATGGAGTGAAGTTGAACCTCAGAAGAAGGTCTGGGGTGAGAGGAAGGTGTTTTCATTTTGCATTTATTTCTCATTATCCTACTCTTCTTTTTTAAAAAATTGGCAATAAGTTCAATTAATCTTCAAGTTGAGTCTGTTTTGCCTACTACGGTGACGGGCAAGTGATCTCTGTCTTTATCTCTACCCATGACTTTTTCACCTTATTTTCTCCTCCTGCCCTGTTGAGGTAGGTAAGCAAGAGAGCAGCTGGGTAAGTGTCAAGGTCAACCACCATACTCTGTAACGTGGAATATCTTAACTGCAACTGACTCATTGCACATGCAAAGTAGAAGTACAAAGTACTCATTTCTCAGGGCTGCCCAGTGTCTGGGAACCTCAGTCAGAGAAGTAACATCCAGTCATATTGAGACACCTATAAATCCTGTAAAAAATATGGTGATGGTGTAAAAATCATGGAAAAACCCAACAAATTGTTACATCAAATGACAGAGTTGGCCTTGTAAGAGAAGCTGATGTGAGATGTCATCTCCAGTCATGGACATGGGAACCACTAGCACTGTGTTCTGCCTTCCTCTTACCCCTCCTTACATTCACAGCTGCCACAAGCCTCACCTGCTGGGGCACCCACCCTGCAGCAGCACTGCATAGGGTTCCCTGGGGAGACCTTAGAACAGGCTGGAAGGTTTATAGGGACCTGGGTGCCCTGGTTAGGGACAGGAGCCCTGGGATGCAATATACCCATGTCACTGCATATTAACGCAAGCTTCCCTCTGCGTGTGTTTAGAGGAGAGTATACCAGACACA
>NW_010336210.1:0-19253 GCF_000700745.2 Antrostomus carolinensis | reverse complement strand
ATGTTTGAGAAAGAGGTGGGTTTTTGGACTTTACAGAGTTGTTTATTCAAGTGATAACTTTATTTTTATGTAGTTTGCCGAAGTCCTGGAGTCAGCCCAAGTCACACTTGGCATTTTTCCAGCAGGAGGGATTGTTGTTATAGTTTTACTTTCATTGTAGTGATAGGTATGTTAGGGGCTTCCTAGTGGTAAGTCTTTGCTGTTTCCCTCTCTTTCTAGCTTTCTGTTTGTACAGCTGTAATCAGAACCTTAGCAAGCTCCTTGAAAAGCTGCAGTTAGGTACCAACATTCTCTTCATGATTCTGCAGAGTTTGTTTTTTAGTTCAGCTACTACAGGACATAGGTTTAAAAATACATGACAATACAACTACCATAAAGCATTATTCTAAAGAAATAAATGAAAGAATGATTAAGATCCATGAAACCACTGTGTTTAAGAGAAAAGGGCTAACAACAAACATACAAAATTGCAGGTGCTGAATCAGCTGAGTTCAGGTTAAATGCAAAAAAAAAAACTAGAGCCGTTCAGGGCTGCTGTCATGCTCGCTGAAGTCAATGGAAAGATCCTTGTGCATTTCAGTATGAGCTAGATCAGACTCAGCCATCTCAAAGATGACAGGTAATTAACACGCAGTGCAAAAGAATGATTTTGAAGTAAATTGTCTTGCACCATTCTTTAAAAAAATGCTTTTGAAATGTGTAATCATTCCTTCTCTTTTTACTCATTTGAGCTGAGTACATAATAGTGCTGTAAGATTATTTGGATGGCTGATTGCTTTATTACTAATACTGAAAATCAGTACAACTGCAGCATTCTGATGATCATGCCCTCTCTGGAAACATGCTTGAAATTAGCTTCCTCCCTCCTAATACAAACGTAGAAAAAACTTAGTAAAGTCAAGCATTCTCAAGCCTGAAAGATGTCCCAGTTAGGAATCTTCATGCAATCTCAGTTTGTTCTTCCTTGTGCATAAGTGTTATGATATTATATTTAATTGTAAGCAAATTACAAAATATTTCAACTTCACAAAGGGAATGCATGATGCTTTGGGACAAATCTGGAGCCTGTAAAGGTAGAGACTGTAGTCTGTTTCCTTTAAAGACATAAGTAGGCCTGCAGTGGGTAAGACAGGGAAAAGCAGGATGGTAAGTGATGACCTTAACACTAGATAGTTAAGTGCTTTTCTGGGGGACTGAATCCTAACCTTCCCTCAGCTATGGACTGCTTCTGTGATTCTAGACAATTTTATTTTTTTTTTTACAGTGAACCTGTTTTATTGACCAATGAGTGATTTCTTTGATCTTTGAAAATTTAGAGCCTTGTTTTATTTATTTTTTAATAGTAGAAATTGTCTTATATTTTGTATCGATAATTCTGACTTTCATTTCTCTGCCTCTGCCTATAAAATGAGAATAATGATACCACATAATGTAGTAGTCGCATTGTGGAGATAACTATGAAATAGTTTTGAATTACTTAGCTTATTCTGTTAACAGCACTCCTGAAATCTCCGTAAAGAAAATGAGATTTCTTTTTAATCCAAATCACTGGATGAGGTGGGAAATTACTGAAAAATGGCTGTACAGTTTCATATTATTAAAGACAGTCACAATGCCTGTGCATCAAAGGAATAAATTAAAATTGCACAGAGTTCCCCCTTTCTGTCACCCTTTAGGTTCTAAACATGCAAATTTAAAATATTTTCTTTGTTTTAATGTACCAATTTTGAACCTAATTTTTAACAGTTAACTTTCATTCCTAGTGCCCACTCAATCTTGAACTTCTGTGATCCTGTGATTCTGGAAAAGCAGATAGTAATAATAAAATGCTATGCTAGGAAGAGAAGAGCTACAAATGTTACATTAAGTTTGGAAGCTGTTTTCTAATACCATGATATATGTTAGTTATTATAGTCTCTTACCTTCCAATTTCTTTTGTGTGCTGCTCTTCTGCCATTCAGATTAACCTACATCTATAATTCCTCCCTAGCTTCCAAAGGCCCTCAAGGAACTTAAAAACACACAGCAGTATTCTGTTTTGCTGCATTACAGAAAAAGTCATGTTTCACTTCCAGAGCTGAGAATATTTGGAGATTCAAAATGCAGTCAAGCTTTGGCAGGCATAGCAAATGGTGTTTTCCCAACTCTAATGAACTTCTGTGTCAGATTCTTCTCTCATTTAGCCATGTTCCTCAACAAATTAAACTGTAATGAGCTCTGAGTATCTAAAATTTAAGAAATAAGATACTGAAAAACAAGTGTGACCATTTAAATGCTGTATGATCTTTACAGCTAATAATAGCAGCCACACATGAAGTCTCAAGGGACTGCACGAGGGCATGAAGGAGCTCTTCCTGTTAGGATCCATAGTGGTAGAGGATGCAGGGTCCTGCTAAGCTTCTGTCCCCACAACATGCAGCAGGGGACAATCCCTACCAAAATTCTGCACTTGCATACTTATTGATCTGCTGATATGCTTGCACTTATCTTCCCACCTGTTGTGTTGCACTAAAAGCATATATCTGAAAGGTTTTACTTGTAGGAGACAGATAGCGAAGTTTTACCTGTCCAGCCTTTGCTTTAGACTTCCTTTGGGACTGGAAACTCATGAAACCATAATGTTGTTCTAACATAGTGGGACTCAAAATATGCTTTTTTATATAATACTGCTATTCCCTTCATCCTGAGCAGCTAGCCAAAAATGGTGGAATTGTTGGCTGCTCTATCTAGAAGCAAAGTGGTTGGCAGTGGTTTCTTTTTTAATGTTCTCTTTATTTTCAAACACATATCAAGCTCCATATCTTTGCACTGAGGAAGATAAAAGAAATAAAAATAGGTTATTTGCCGCGGGCATTCAGGCAAGCGAGAAATGAACACGGACGCATCTATGAGATGTAAGTTCAAATCCAACTTTATTACACTAAGGCTGAGTCTTATATACTGTCTTGAGACAAAGGCTATAATTCAATTGGTAGATTACTGCTGTACACACGCATAGAGCAACTATATAATTGGTTAAGCTTGTACATCGTGCAATTATATGATAGGTTAAGCCTTAAGTCATATTTACACATCGCTCTTCTTGTTATTCTACTTACTATTTCTTGCTTTCCACTTGCTTCTGTTATTCTACTTGCTATCTCTAGCTTTCCGCTTGCTTCTGTTATGCTAAGGCTCAAGCTCTCTCAGAATAACTAAGGCCCCAACAGTTATTCATGCATTTTGAGTTTTCCTTCAGAGTACACTTGCACCTTAAGAGACCATTCATTTTTCTCTAGCTGAGGTCATGTCCTAGAGCTAGGGTCAAACTTTAGCCTCTGTCACCTTCACTGTTCCACCGTACTGCTCCTTCTGAACAATCCTCTAACAATCTGTCTTCTACTAATAGCACCCAGATGAAGATCTTCTGCTTTATGCAGTCAAATTTTTGCATTCCAGTAACTAAAACCAATGACAGACATCTTCGTTTTGACTGAGAGTTGACAGAGATGAATCTGGCACATCACATAAATTAGCATAAGCTATTTTAAAAGTTTCAAAATCTGATGTGCCAAACTTGCATTTATCTTACGGTAAATGTAGAAATCACAGCACTAAAAATAAACTTTGCTAGCATGGAGATTTCACTTTTCTCATAGTCATCAGCTCACAAAGACATCTCGGCTCCCAAATAACTAATTACCCTTAAGTTGCAGTATTACAGACGTAATCATTTTTAAAAGGCAGGCAAGTAAATAAAATTAATTTTCCAGAGTAATTAGCCAAGCAGCTATGACTGAGATGAGCAACTAAATTAGAAAATGAATTATGCAGAGCTTCTTTATGCCAATGCAGAAAAAACAAAAACAAAAACAAACCAACCTAAAAAAACCCACCAGGCCATTCTTGGAAGCTTGTAAAACAAAAACAAAAACAAAAACAAACCAACATAAAAAAACCCACCAGGCCATTCTTGGAAGCCTGCGGCTTTTGTTGACATTCTTATCAAGACAACTTCAACAGTAAAGTCTTCCTCTCAGACAAATAAACAAATCTGAGTAATTATTAACACACTTCAGGTAGTGAATGTTGTAAGCCATGCTAAGTGATGCTGCATGCTAAGTGATTGACTGCTGAGACATGGAATTAGCCTTTAGAAATGCTCTCCCCGAAGTGCTGCTTGTTTTTGAAATCAATTAAGGATAAGTAGTAAAGAGCAATATCAGGATTATTTTTTTTTCTGTAGATAGCCAAGAAGACAAAATGGTGTCAGAAGACATCCCCTTATACTCTGCATGTGAAATGGTTACAGTTCCAGTATTTGTTTTGCCTTGAGAGAACGGTCAGCTCCATTCTAGCAGTACAGAATGGAGCACCCCTTCTAGTGACCCTTCTGCAACCACAGAAGGATACAGAACAAAAGAAGAAAATGTCCTTTTCCAGTACAATAGTGCAAAAGTTTTATTGTATGTTGCAAAATTTGGACAACCATTTGCATAGTTCATCTCAGTTATTTTAGGCTCCGAACCAAAATACCTAATTTGTTGCTTAGGGTATTTACAGCAAGTGGTGACAGAGATATACTGCTAAAGAGTGATTCAACCAAGACAACTGCAAGTGCCTAACCCTCTTCATTGATTACTGAAGGTTTGTTGGACAATTCAGTTAAGGGACTAAAGTTTTTTGGAACATGTTCATGACATAAGTG
The DNA here is from genome assembly GCF_000700745.2 of Antrostomus carolinensis. NCBI lineage: Eukaryota > Metazoa > Chordata > Aves > Caprimulgiformes > Caprimulgidae > Antrostomus > Antrostomus carolinensis. The sequence continues at coordinate 14,566 of NW_010336210.1, read as the reverse complement.
TGTCTAATGAAAACACCTTCTCTGCCATCCAGTTTTGAGTCACTTCCTGGGGAATCAAATTAGGCAACAAGCTGTCAAAAATCACTATGGCTCAGAAACAGTGCTAAGAAAATAGGACGACATCTAGAAACAGGAATAGATATGGTAATGCCATTTCAAAAATGCAGGTGAACTCCTCTTCATTTCTGAATCTGTTGTCATCTGAATTGAGTAAGGCTCATTGTGACTGAAAGGGGTTGTAATACAGTCTAGTGAAATTAGTCCTGCAAAATAAGTTAGGTGGATTTTGTCCAGCTCCCAAGAGAGACATGTCTTCATCACAAAATCATCGCTGCTCCTGCCACTAGCTGGCATCTGTGCTGCCAATTTCAACAGAAGAGCTGAAAACAGTGCCAGTGGATAGAGAATGAAATCTTTACTGTTCCTTAGGGAATGTCATTCGGGGCACGCCTGAAACACATTTGCAGAAGCAGGGAGTTGTGAGCATCTGCACGTACTGCCTGAGAGTCTGCAGCTGCCCCTGCGCTGCAAGGGACACCCAGCCTTCTCCTAGTCCGGCTTATGTCCACTGATCTGTCCTTATACAGCTTCCACCTCTCAGTCTTAGCTTGAAGATCTTAAAGCTACAGTAGCATTTGAACTAACTAATTTTTTAATCTGTAGTTTAAAGTGAAAATTGAGGCAGCTCTCTCACACAAGGTCTGTGTTTACATCATAAAAATCATGAGAGCTGAAGGTTTCAGTCCAGCCCAGACTCAGATCAGAACAGCTTACAAGCTCTACATCATGGCTGAAGTACTTTGAAAAAACACAGTGGAAAAACCTGTACCTGCACAGGCTTTCACACCTCGAGCCAGTGTAGTTAGGGTTAAATTTATATTGCTTCATAGTTTGCTTTATGAGCTAACTGGGAAAATAATACGGTCTCTACTGATGTTGCAATAGCTGTGTCTTGCAACAGAAAGTGTTATCTTCAAGTGTAGGTGTGGTTGTGTGTACCCCTACCAAACTTGCAGGTCTGTGGCAGTAAAAAAGGAGAAATAAGAAGCAGTAAGTACATTAGATTGTGATAAGACCCTCTACTTTAGCTCAAGCAGTCTTATTCAAAACTCGCCCTCTACACAATGGAAGTGACTACAGTGGAAACCTACTGTACCATACATAATGTGTGTGCAGCCTGCTCAGACTCAGGAAGCTCTGTGGGCAACTTTGCTGGTTTTTTTGTATATGAAGAAAACAAAATTACTTTTAATAGAGTAACACTTTAGTTACTTTAGCACCTACTGCAGCACTAGCTGTCTGTCTGTCTTCTTTCAGCAACAAAGCCTAATTTTTTTGTTTGGTTCACTGAGTCAGTATCTGATTTACAGGTTTAGATTTTGTTCCTTGCTTTATGCTGCATGAGAGCGCTCCCAGAGCACCACGATAAAAGGATAGAGTGGTGTCCTTATAGGAAACACAGTTCTAAGAAAGTTTCCTACCCACTTGCCATTAAGTATATAAGGCAGATAGCCACAGTGGTGTCTCTTCATACACCATGTTTTCATTCTGATCCTATGCCAGATGTCCATCTTGGCCAGCCAGGTTGAGGGGGCTGGTGGTCACAATGCCAGTTCAGCCGTAATGCCAGGACCACAATGCAACTGGGGTCTGATGACTATTTGCATTACAAATAAACTGGTTTAATTTCTTAAATTATTTCTGAGAGCCTGGGAACTATTTAGACAGTGTATTAACTAAATTGTGAATAGGAAATCTGAGTGAATATATAGGACTGGAAGCCCATGTCAGAAATTATGAGCATAGATGTAACTAGTCTTATCTGTGACTTCTCTGGGTGGGGTTCTCCACTCCATGACAAATCGACCTGTACCTAACTTTACCTTTATAAAATGCCTGTTCAGCTGTGTTTTTCTGACTGGCTGAATACTCAATGGAGTGAAGCAGAAGACTCAAGAAAGTTAGCTCCTTCTCTTCCTCTTCCATCCAATACTTCTTTTTTATCTCATGAAAAAGTCTTAGGTTATAAGACTGAAAAATCCTCTCCAAGTTACCTATTGAGTTCCTAAGTACTACAATATACAGAGAAATAAGAACTGTCAAAGCAAGCCAAAACAAATAGTAGCAGGAGCCCAAAGATACATGAATTTCAGATTGAGTCAAAACTACCTAGAGGTTTTGTGTAAATAAAAATTTGGAATTTCATTTAAAAATAGTCCATTAAATGCAAACTCTTCCAATACAGTAGATGAAAGTATATCCACAGAGGGAGTGAATCTACTCACTTTGAAGTCAATGAGAGTAAAACTAGGGCCCCAGTATTTTGAAAAGAAAATCAAGGAATGAGATCATCCTTAAGGCAAGAAACTTGAGTGTGGGTTAGCCTAAGAATGCTGAAACAGACAGAAAAAAGAATCTGAGCTTTAAGATAGGCTCAGACACCAGCCTTTCATCTGCTGCCCAGTTGCTCTGTGTTTTGCATCTATGGCACAGTAGTTGTTATCCCATAACATGACTGGATATTTGACTGAGCAGGAAATAAAGTTTAATCATTATATAACAGATAATTTGGTTTTAGATACAACTCTGGCAGCAACTCTTGCACACATTTGTTAAAATTTAAGTTCATGTGCCTCACACAGTCATGTCCATACAAGGTGTTGGCCAATGTAAGCAATGGGAAGTTTACCATGACTTCAAAGGAGCACCACACCCCCATAATCATCACACGGCAGTATATTTGGCATGGTAGTAAAAATAAGGTTATTTTAAAACTCATTTATTATGTGCAAAGAGTATTAGGTAAGTAGTCAAAGGTTAATCCATCCAATGCCTCATCTTTGCCAACACATATTTGTCCTTACACAGGGCATAACCTTTTGCTTAATTTACTTTTTGAAAAACACATACTTGTCAATTTTAGTCAAGTGAAAGGTAAGTTACCTGTACTGTCATACAGTCTCATAAGTGGGCAGATTAAGACTATCTGCTTGAAATCCTGGTCCACTGAATCAATAGAAAAACTTTCCTGGATGTTGCATAGTGTCAGGATTTCATGCTCCCTCAAAGGCAGTATCTGAATATACTGTGTCTACCAGCTATGACTGTTGACAGGAAGACAGTCTCTGTTGGCAATTTCTCCCACTGTGCTTAATGTCTCTCACTGTGAGCTTCTTGTCTGTCTATCTAGTTGAAATCTTCCTTGCTGCAGGTTTTGAAAGTGGACTTTTGTCCACTTGCGGTGCAATTCTGAGGAGACTAGCTCTGTCTTATCTTTAAACCTCCCTTCCCTCAATAGTTTTAAACAGCAATTGGATTACTCTCTTGGCTTTCTCTTCAGGCTGAACTCCCTCAGGCTTTGTACATCACATGTTCCTACACCCTCCCCATGTTAGTGGCTCATGTTGAGCTTAGCATCCACTGTGACCCTCACCACCAGCTCTTTTCATCAGTTCTGCTACTCAGCCAGTTGATTCTCAGTGCATGGGGTTATCCTGCTCCAGGTGCAGAACTTTTCACCTTCCCTATAACAACTTTATGAGGTTTCTGTTGGCCCAATCATCAAGCTTCCAAAGGTTGTTTTGGACTGAAGCTCTACTTTGGCATTCCATGTACTATCCCAATTTAAGTGATTGTTAGTAATTACAACTATATTTAGTAATTCTAATTGTATATTTTTTCTATATTTGACATTGTGCATCATGAAAGGGATATTGAAGCTTTTTCCAAAACATTTTTGTGTGGGAATGCCAAATAACCATGAATAACATGAACAGCAAGTAGTCATTTTGGAAAAATGTGGTGTGGCTTTTAAGTCACTATGACCTCCACAACTCTTTTCTATTGTGCTTGTGCTGTAAATCCCCAAGTCAACAACAGAACCAGTACATAGGCTATGTTGCCATGTTAGGCTAAGTATGAGACAGTCAGTGCCATCACACAGAAGTGGATAAGAAACAGTCACATACTTCCTCTGTGAGCTGAGCTATAAGGGAATTAAGTCCCTTGATTGTAAGACTAGCAAGTGAAAAGTGAAAAGTGAAAAAAACAGGCAGGGAAGGTGTTGCTTTAGTTGGCTGAAGACAAAACTGGATAATAATCTAAGGCACAAAAGAAGATATTTTATGTTTATTAAGATTCTTAACAGAATATGCTGGAATGTGGAACAGTAAACCTGATATTAGTATGTTTTGTAGTTCTGAGCAAACCAGTAACATTTCCATGTCATTTTTTTGTCTCTAAAATGGAATAGTACTTATTAGTACTTCAAGGATATATTGGAAGAACTAATCAGTTGTTCAGTACTGTGAGGAAAAGCATTAGTAATAGCAATGGTATGTAACCACATCACCATGGGCACTACTGCCTTGCCTTATGTTCCATTGTGACCTTAGTCATTTATACGCCTGTGTGTAGTCAGCCTGCCAGAGCCCCATTAGTATCCATGTAATTTTATACAACAGCTTGTAAAAACAGATATGCATTCTCTTGAAGTATTAGGCTCTGATTAAGAATACAGACTCATTAAAGCAGCATGAAGAAATATTTTTTTTTCCAGTAGAATATTTTAATATTTCAAAATTTGGAATGAAACCAAGGAGTGTTGAGTCTTTTCATGGCATGATGCCTCAGCTCTGGGGCAGCCTGCCAGCCTTGCACCCCGGAAATTGGGATTGCCAAGAAGACACAAAATGGAGGGTCCTTCCTTTTCAGCTCTCAGCTTTCTGTCAGCCCCAAAGTGAAGGACTCTGTAAGCCCAAGATCCCCTAGAACCAGCAAGAAGGGCTGTTGAGAAGGCAGACAGGCAAACTGGCAGACTCAGTTGTCTTGGAAACCTGCCTGGATTCCATTGGAAATTGGTCAAAAATGGAAATTCTCTTGTGGAACATTTTGATTTCAATGAATGCCATATCCTGATGAGAAAATTTTTCATCAGAAATTTTCTAGCCAGATTGTTCACTGCTGGAAGGAGATAAAGTTATTTTATAGGGTTTTTTTGTTTTGTTTTCTTCCCCCACCCCCCAACTCCCACATGGTTTGGTAGGATCAGATTAATGAGCAAAGCACTCTAAACCTTCAGTGGCATTTGGTTCTGAGGTTTTACTCCAGGAACCCCTCCCTCTGGCTGAAATCTAAGTTCCAGCTCCATCATTCAGGCCTCAGTTAGAGAAATTGTATCAAGTGAAGCATGCTGCTTGCTCCTGTTACATTTCTTATATATTCATAAGCTCTCTTAAGTTCAGAACAGCCCTTGCACAATTAATTGAACTAGATGCCTGCCTCTGATTAAAGATACACATTAATACCAGATTAGTCTTAAATACAGGAAGGGAAGATTTCCTATGGAAATCCTGGTATGTGTTTCAGTAAGCAGTTTCTGTCCACTTAGAGAGCTTGTAATAGCAAGAAAGCTAATCTCATCCCCCAAAAGCAGCTTCAAAAAATGTAGGATTTTCTGGTTATTTCAATTTAAAAATGATAATATGTAAATAACAGTTCTGTGGTTTAAAATCTGTTTTATGTTTAGGTGGGCAGATATCATCTAATTGCTGTGAAATCAATTAAGATTCTATTAATGCAGAAGAAATGTTACTTTAAATACCATGAAGACCAAATGTCTTTCCTCAGACAAACATCAGAAGCCCTCTCATGCTAAAGAACACAATTATTTAGGTAAGTGACTTAACAAAGGTAACAGGCCACGTAGATAGGAGAAGAGTAGTGAATGTCAAATACCTTGATGTTAGTGGGTTTGTGGACTCTGCCTTTCATAAGATTTTTCAGGAGCAATCTTAGCATACAAGATTCAGAGAAAACCGCTATGACATGGGTACAAACCTGCACTCAGCTACATAATGCCAAAATCCCTTTGTGCTGTGCTGTCCCCAGTGGTCTGTCTTGATTCTGCTACAGAACACTACTCCCCTTAACACTCCAGATCATGGAGTATCCAATTGTTAAATAAGCAGATATAACCAATATGCAAGAGCCTGTAAGGACTTCAGAGAACAAGATTAACTTAAGATGATCTTGACACACAGCAGAAATGCTAGAAAAAAACATAAGCTACAATTTAGAGTTCAAAAAATCAGCTGTATAAATAGAGGACTGGAAACTCTCAGCAGGGTAGCAGTTCCACAGAAAAGGATGTAGGGGTCATACACAGCCACAGCTGAACATCAGTCAGCAAGATTGTTTTGGCAAAACTGGAAGAAAACATAATGTAAGAATACTTTGTGCCATGGATAATTTTATGTTGGTAATGCCTACATAGGAGTATCGTGTTGAGGCTTGGGCACCATGTTTCAAAGAAATTGTAATCCAGAGAAGGAGACTGAAGGTCTGGAAAACCTGATCTGTGGTTTTAGGATTAGAGGAAGTGTGACTGTTTTGTTTAGGGAAGGCTGAGAGAAAATAGAAAAAAAAAAAAAAAGTCTTCTAACACATAGATGGCTAATAGCAAGAGCAAAGGAATATATGGTTCTCTGGCATCACTATATATGAGAATAAGAAATGAGCTTGTACTACAGCAAGGAAGGTTTAGGTTAGACAGTAGGATCATAAATATAGGTAGGTAATGATACGGATCACATATGGAAACTAGATTCTCTGTCACCTGATGGAGATAACATAAATACAAAGCAAGGAAAGGTACATGATTCTCATGGGAAGTAGAAAGATGGATTAGGTGACCACTAAAGGTCCCTTTCAGCTTCTTCCTAATATTCTATGAAAATTATGTATGATTTTATCTGATCAACGAGTAACAGTCTTGGTGTATCGTAAAAGGAAAAGATTTGAGGATAAATTAAACCAGCAAACTGGGAGAAACTTCTTCATTGAATTTTTAACAGAAATACAGTACTTCAAGGAGGAAAGTACATCAAAAGGATGCTTTGTAAAATAAATCTGTTACAGTAACACTTCTGACTAGTGTAAATCAAGTGACTTTAGCTTCAATATGTCCTGTCTAGAAACTAACTGCAATGGCGTAGCAGATTCTCACTCCTCCAGTATTTTCCTTCCCTTTCATTTCATGCTGTTTCCATTTGCAGGATAAAAGACTGATTGCCAGTAATAAAAGTTTAGAATTCAAGTCTTGCCTAGATTATTTTTTTAAAAGTACTAAATAGATTTTCCTTTTGACAAGCTATTTTGTTAAAATGGAAAAAAAAAAAAAAAAAAGAAAAGAAAAAAATCAAGGAAAAAACCCCCACATTCAGGCAAATAGAAATGGTAAAAAACAAATGTGTCTTATGTTATGTTTTTGGGCCCCTCATTACAAGAAGGACATTGAGGCACTGGAGCGTGTCCAGAGAAGGGCAATGAAGCTGGTGAAGGGGCTGGAGAACAAGTCTTATGGGGAGTGGCTGAGGCAACTGGGGTTGTTTAGTCTAGAGAAGAAGAGGCTGAGGGGTGACCTAATTGCTGTCTACAACGACCTGAAAAGGGTTGTAGCAAGCCAGGTGTGTGTCTTTTTTCCCAGGAAACTAGTGATAGAACAAGAGGCAATGGCCTCAAGTTGCACCAGGGGAGGTACAGATTGGATGTCAGGAAGTACTTCTTCACTGAAAGGGTTATCAGGCAGTGGAATGGGCTGCTTGGGGAGGTGGTTGAGTCACCATCCCTGGAGGTATTTAAAAGATGGCTAGATGGGGTGCTCAAAGATATGTTTTAGTAGTGGACAGGTATGGTTGGACTTTATGATCTCAGAGGTCTTTTCCAAACAGGCGATTCTATGATTCTATGAAAGTGTTATTAGTACTTTATTTAAGAAGGGCAAGCCATTTTGTGCACTTACACAGGCAGGCACGTGTACAATCTCACATGTTTCAGAATTAGTGAAATTTCCTGCAGAGACAGAGGCTTGAGAGACAGGGCATGGCCTACTGTGTGGACCTGATGGAGGAAGAAGTTTGTGCTTGTTTGAAGAAGCTGGCTTTCCTTGGGAAGGTGGGCCTCTCAGCATTTTTAGGGAGGAATCTAGGAGATTTTGCTGTCTAGACAATCCACAGGCTAGTATTTTAAGTTGAGATTTGAACATAAGCCTAACAAACTGAGTGAACAAACCCAGCAAAAGCAGAGTAGGAAACACCCCGGCACCACAGGGTGCTTGTCTTGAATTACTTAGAAGCTGCATCTTCCTGTATGTCATGAGCTTTTTCTTTCCTATGCTGTTTGTACAACACATTACTATGAAACAGAGCAAGCATTCTCCCAATGTCATTATTTGAACTAAAATTTAAGTTATCTGTAGTTGTATCATATGGGAATATATGTTTTTGAAATGCACTGAAATTGTTCTTTTGTCAGAAAACCTGTGGTATTAGCCTTGTACAGTACTGAACCCAGCAGCATGAGAAACATTTTGAAGTGCTGATGTGTAAGGAGTGAGTGCCCTGCTGCAAACAGGAGGTGTCAGTTCTGACAAGGTAAGCTTAATGAGACTGTTGTTAAAGTCAGCTGCTTCTCATACCATACATTTGTGACTATTGAGGTACGCCTCTTTCAAAGACATCTGAGTTTCAGTGGCTGTCTTAACTCTGTGGTAGGAGGAAGTAATCAATGAGAAATATTTTTTTCCTCCTAAACTGACAAGCTCAGAAAACCACAGTGCTTGTGACCAGATGAACAGAAACTCCCCGCTGCATTTGTTTTATTGCTCAGCAAGGCTGAACCTCTATCCCAGCTGGATTGTGAAGAGCTTTTGAGATAGGAGTTGGCTAGCTGCAGGCAAAACCAAAGTCTGCTTGCATTTCACTGTGAATGTTACTCTGTTACTTTGAGACTCTCAGCTATAGCAGTGAGATCCATTGAGGCATAATACCAGTGAGAAGATTGCAAGTGAACAGTATCAGAAAGCACACAGTTAAGGGAGGAGCCAACAACTTCCAAGTCATTCTAGAAGTTCTCACAGTTCTGGTTCTTCTGCTCACAACTGCAAAGCAATGCCATCTAACCTCAGTGTCCAGACTGCCACAGCTTCAGTATTTTAGTCTCAGAGTACTGCGTCTCCTGGTCCTTGAAGAGATCATTTTTAGTGCAATCTCATGGCTGGTGAGCCATAAGCTCTGCTGCATCACCAGTTGTCTGCTCCTGGAGTTTCCACAATTGCCAGGGATCCTTTCATTACAGCTGAGCTGCCTGTACTAGCTGGGTAATTATTGTAGCCTAGTCTGGTCTCTAAATAAATCCCTTTGGCCTAAAACCAGCTGCATTTGGATCTGTTTCACACAAAGTGTGTTTGCTGTCCAAGTTCTCTTTTCCACTTTCAAAGTCAGTCAGATGCCCCTGTTACCAGTTCTGTCACAGTCTGTGGTTAGAACTAGAATCCCCTCTACAGGGCTGTGCCTATCAATCTACAGCTAAGGATGCAATTTCTTTTCTGTGGTCTAGCCAAGCATGACCATAGGGATGGGGTGTTCACCAATGTCTCTGCACTTTTTATCTTACTCATCACTTGAGGCTTAGATGGGGTCCAGTCATTCTGTGCTGGTGACAACTGTGTGAGCTGGCAGAATCCTTAATTATACAGGCTGCTTTCTATTTCTGGATACATAGGATTTAATGGTTTTTATTATAGTTGCACCCAAGGGCTCAACCAAGTACAGGCTTTACCCTACAGATATTTGCTGAGCTGCCCTGTCTTTTTTTCCCCATCACTCTGAGAGTTTTTTCACAAGATGAGATTCTTTCCACTAGAAAAACATAGACATGACAACTACTGACAACGGTTTATATGTTGGTAAGACAGGAAGAGTTGTTATCTTGATTAAGCAGAAAGGTGTGGGTGGACATAGTGAGACTGTCCATCAATTCCTTTCTCATCATTTGAGTTGCGTTGTGAAAAACAGAGCACATTGCTCATGCAGTTACACAGGTGGGAGAAAAGAAATTATGACGAAGGCTGGAGGCTTATGTGGCTTCTAGGACAGGAGAAAGGCTCCTGTTCCATCTGCAGATCTGCACCTAGGAAATGGACTGAGTGCCCTGGTAGCAGCTGAAGGGCCAGGAGCTCAGTCCAGCAAAGCAGTGGCATCAGCTGAGCCTGACCTCACAGGTTTTCTTGAAAACCATCAGACAAGGGAAAGGAAGGGCTTGAGGAGGAGTGGAGGATACTGCAGATTATCAGCCAGTGTCATGCAGCTGGCATCAGTTAACAGGGATTTAGTTTTTATGAGGGTAAACAACTGCTAGAAAGAAATAGGATCCACCTGACAAAGGGGAACAAAAGCAACTCTGCCAAATGGCTGGCTAGAGTAGTGAGGAGAGCTTTAAATTAGGAATGACAAGAGGGAGATGATGACCTTCAATCAAGTAAGGAAGTGGTGAACCAGTTTGTCAAGGAAATGGTACAGGGTGAAGTGTAATCAAAAGAACAGGGTGAAAGAAGTTGACTTAAGCAAATGCACAACAATAAGGAAGTGCCAACAGTATGGCACTATGGAGAAAGGTCTCACACCTTTCCTGGGAAATCAGCGTGACTGGGTGCTTATCTGAACTGCTTGTACATTGATACATGTGGTGTGGAGAACCAACAGGAGGAATTAGAGGTCTGAATGTAGTTGCAGAGTTACAAAAATCTCATTGGGATCCCAGTGATGTTGAGGGATAGCTCACACAATGGGGGTGGTGCAATGGCTGAATGCAGGCAATTTATCAAGAACAGGTTGGGAGGAGGGGGGAGGAATTGCCCTTTTTATGAGAGAGCAGCAGGGATGTAAGGAGCTCTGCCTTTGGAAAGGTATGAGCTGGTTGAGAACTTATGGGTCAGAAACAATATCTTGCCGAAATGAAGCATTAATGAACTTGGAAGCAAGCTTTATGTGCTTCTCATGAGGAAGAGGTGTAGCTGGAGGAGCTTCATTGTGCAGAAAAGAACTCACATGCTAATGCATGATATTCAGAGTGGTGTTCATGACTTTTCACAGTGCAGCTCATGAACAATACCATCTGTAGTGTATCTGTCTCAGGGTATCTACAGTTTCCAGCTGGTGATGCTTATTCTTGATGCGAATGGGTACAATCTCAGTTGGAAGTGTTCCTCAGATGTTCCTCACCTAAAACTTGAGCACTGAATTTTAGGACTTCAAAAGCTCTTTGGGAGAATGTTTAGATTCAACAATCACATATATAGGAACTGTAAGTTCTCCACATCCACAGATATGAGGTTTTGCAAAAGACATTTTGCTCTTTACCATTGCAGGCAGATTTTGTGTGGGTCTCCAGCTCATTACACAATGCTTATAAGATCTCAAGCCAGCAATATTTCACTGCATCTGCACTAATACCTCTCTTTCAGATGTTGAGACAAATATTTGAGACTCCCATATGGCAAAAGAAAATTACCACCTTCCACTTCTGTCTATATGACAAAATATACTGTCCTCATTGGCACCAAACTGCCTGATTTCACAAAAAAAAAAAATAAAAAAAATTAAAAAAAAAATCATAAGTTATTAATGGGACATCATACACAAGGAATATCCCTTGTAACGTTTAAGGTACTTTAACAAACAAGATAAGAAAGCTTCCTCTAGCCTATACTGCATACATAATTTACAGAAGACTTTGGTCTCTATTATCAGTCTACAAGAGTTAAACAACAGTAGATGCCCTCACAGGGAGGAAAGTGAAACAAGAAACCCTGTGGTCGATATTTTAGCAATTGCAACTATACTGGCTCCAGTGGAATTTTGCTCACTTCCATACAGATTTCCTTTTATAAGCATATGCACTTAACTTGAAGTAAGAATAGACCTAAATAAAGGAAAAACAAACACCAAATCTGAAAATTTGGAAATGCTTGGACCTGGAGTTCATTTTGACACTACGGAAGAAGGAGATATCTGTGACATATTGATCAGGATTAGTGCACCAGTGACAAGAAAGGTTTGGAGATGTTCAAGTCCATCCTCCTGACTGAGATTTTTTGATTACTTCCATATCCATCCTTTATACCCACTGTTACTCAGCCTTCTCACATCAGAGACCTGATATTTTGGCTGCTTGAAAATTAACTTCTGATAGCAACAGGGGGAGAAGTCACAAAAATGAGAAGGTATCTTTTCAAATTCCTACTATATCATAGGGCAAACACTAAATAATGCATTCTCTTTCAGACACACATGCATACTATTTAAACAAAATTTGATGATACCAGACAGAAAGCTACCACAATGCTGTTTAAAGGAAGACTTTTCTATACATGTTCTCACCTGTTTGGAAGAGGCAGGAGAGGAGAGACAAACGGGCTTCATGTTGTGCATATACATTTTAGCTTCTATTTATAGTTAAGCAACTTTCAACTTGGTGATAATAGTATTTTCCAATGCTTCAAGGCAAACTGCCTAGGGCATTTTCTAAGTAACTCTCTTATCTTTTTTCCCCTTGCCCCCCCTCTGCTTTTTTTTTTCTTTCTTCTGTATAAAATTTAAAAGATGGCCTAGGCTTTCCATCTTGTTTCAAACAGCACTGTAATACTGATCCTACCATAAGTGTTTCCAATGACTGTGCTACTGCGGTGAGAAAAGTAACTTTCATGCCATTGATTTTCCAAGCTTTGGAGAGCTGGGTCTCTGCCAGCAGTCTGAGGCTGGCTCCTTAAAAACTCCACGGAAAGATCTGCTAGCGCAGAAGTATTAGTTTATAGCATTCAAAGGTGAAGTTTAGGCTGCCAGGCTTACTTTTAAAAGCCACCAGGAATTGCTTTGATATCAGAAGTGAGAATCAAGACTGTTGACTGATTAGGAGAACATACATTGCCAGAGGCAATAATCAACAGCCTCATGATAAAGCACCTGAAATGATTTGCTTCTGTATTTTGCCTTGGTTTTGTTTATCCCCATTAGCCCTAAGATGCTAAATAAGGCAAGTATCCCATTTAGCTTTCCTGTAATTACATGAAGGAAATGTTCCCATTTTCAATTAAAAAAACACCAAAAAACAAACAAACAAAAAACCCCTCCAACAGTGCATTGCTGTAATTTCACTTATGAAAAATCAGTAGTTACCAAAGAGACAAGAAAGGAAGTTCAGGTCAAATGCTAGAGACACTAGCAAAGAAACCTTTCAAAGATACAAGTAAGGACAACAAGGCCATCTCTGTTCAGGCCCAATGTGCCTGGGTGCTTACATGTCAGTTTCTAATGTTTGCAAAATAAATAGTTACAGTATATGCTTTTCTTAGAGTTTAACAGTTGAATAAGGAAAACAAGCTATTGTGTTGTTTTATTGTTTTAAGTAAATATAAGCATTTTGGATTTAAAAATTGTAAATTTAGAACATATAACATTATAATGAAACATTTAAAATACACGTGGCGATGAAATACATCCTGTTTCTTACTGAATTTCTTCATCTACGGAAGAAAAAATGATCAATTAATCACAGAAATTAATAATAAAAAAAGGAAAATAAACTCTTGTAGGTATAGATATTGTTTGTAATTCTTATGGAAGACCTCCACTTCATGGCCAGAAACATTTCATTACAACAAAAATTACAAGAAAGGAAATTAGAAAACAGGAAAAAATATAAGGCAAATAAAAACTAATTAAAAAAAAAAAGATAAAAGAGGAACTCAGAGCCTTCTTGAGGCACTGTGGGGTCTGGCATACCCCCTTTTCTTTGGGCTCCTGTCACCTGCCCTATTTCCAGGGAACTGTGCCTCTCCATCCTCCGTGAGTCACGGCACCCTTTCAGCCAGGTAAATAATCAACGCGATTTAATCATGGCCATTCTCAAGTTTTATTTATTTCTTTGACTTTGATACAGATGTATTTTGAGATGTTATTGTGCAGATAGTATTATTTCTCCTTCTAATAATTTGATACTGCTACTTATGTAATCTTTTTCAAATGATGGTTTCTGTTGCAAACCTTTGCTTATCAAAGGAGCCTGCCTCCTTTAGCACTGACCTTACTAGTCTGTTATATAGGCTGAGTCACCTAACAAGTAAACAGGGGTATGTGGTGAAATTTCATATATTAAGCACTGAAATAACTGTCACACTAAGATACATCTAGATCACAATTCAGGAGTAGAAGCTATAAAGCCTTTCTTTCCTTTAGCAATGCTCCCACTGGGTATTTCTTTGCTCATTTTGAGACTACAGTATGCCTGAAGATGCAATGTATTGTGAGAATTTACTAAAGAAATTACTTGAATGATGTTCAAATAACCATCTGGCGCCAAGGAGCAGTTGGTATCAGAGTAGGCTATTTTATACCCATTAAAAGAAAGATCTGTTGACCAGATGTGATTAAAGTAAGACATGGGAGTTTTCTTTCGCCTCCCTGGCTCTGATGATGTGAGATATGCCCTATATTGCAGCCGTGGCTTTGTTCCCTGCAGAGAAGCGCCAGGCTGATGCTGCAAACCCGCTGTCATTGTGGCCCCACAATAGCGGGATTGACCGGCCCTGGCTGTCGCTGCCCCAGCACTTTCGTACCCAGCCCAGCGACAGCCCGGCTGAGGGGTCAGACCACGGGAAACCTTCTCTGACAGCACGAAACCATCGCAGTCCCGCAGCTGAGCTCCCCACCCGCACCAGCTCGTGGTGGTG
>NW_010336209.1:0-5672 GCF_000700745.2 Antrostomus carolinensis | reverse complement strand
GCAGCTGATGGTGGATGGAGACATGATGGTACGATGGTCCATATACAAGTAGGCAGCAGAGCAGGACCCCAGCCCCAATAATAACACAACCCATTTCTGCTAAATCCAGGGGCAGAAAACAGCCTGTCACATCTGGAGCAGAGCCGGGCGCTGGCGTTTATCACGGGTTGCAGTGAGGGTGGTGAGGAGCTATCTGGTGTGGGGCTCACAGGGCGTGGGCGGCCATGGGCTGCCCATGGGTGATAGAGGGGAGCTGGGCATGGCCAGGGCGGTGGGGTCCCAACCAGCCTCTCTCAGGCTGATAGTTGGGTGTTGTGCTGCATTGCTGCGGCCAGGGATGCTCCATCAACCCGACCCCAGCACGGGAAAGCAAAGCAGAGCCCGTGGTGCTGCCATGGTGCAGCACTGTCCAGCAGCAAAGCGTGCACCATGCTGCGATGGAGACTCATCACACACCTGGTCACAGCTGGGAAACAACATCTGGCTGCCTCAACCCCTCGCTCTTCCCCTCTGCACCCTGGGAAGTGCTGCACCGACCGTGTCCCTCACTCGAGCTGTCCCACTTGGATGTCCCCTCCAGCCCAGAGCTCACGTGGGCTCGTTCTGCAGCCCAGGGCAGAGGTTCTGGTAGGGAGCCACAGGCTGGACCCTCTTGCCAGGAGCCTGTATCCCTCTTGTCCTGAGCAGATGGAAACCCCAGCGAGGCCCAGGGGTGAGAGCAAATTATCAACTCGGTTATAGGCAGGAAAAGCACTGCCTTGAGTGAGACTGGCTTGGGCACAGCTCATCATGAATAAAAAAGCTGCTTTTGCCCGAGTTCTTGTGTCGAGGGATAACTCAGAAACTGTTTAATTGAATCTTTAGCTTTCCCCTTAATATCCTGGCTCTTATGCCTGACTTCCCTTCATCTTTATCCTCACTCATCCCTTCCTCTCTCTCAGCTCTGAACCCCCCATGGCCTGTGCCACTGGACTGGCTTTAGGGCTGAGCATGTCCTGGTGAATCCCTGTACAGGGATACAGGGACAGGGATGTATGAAGAGGGTCAGGTCACATCTCCTGCCATACCCCGGAGCTCCTCTGTGCATTTCTGTTGCAACCAGCCCCCAAACTCCAGACAGTATCACCTAAGACCCAAATTTCAGACCCAGGAAATTTCCTACAAAATTCAAGCAATTAAATTAAGATTTAAAGTAAATAAATTCTTAATTAAAATTAATTAATAATTCTTAAGAATTAATAATTCTTAAGAATTATCATTAAAATCCCCATTCATCACACAATCTTCACAAACTTCACTCACATCAACAAAAAGGAATTCCCCACACCAAAATCAAAACAGTAGAAGTCAATTAAAACACTGAGGCTCGTGCTTGCACGGTAAGTCATTATGTGGCACGAAATTCAGACCAGGACAGTCAGAGCAAGGGGAGCTCCACACGTTTTGGAGTCAGGCTTAAAGGGTACAAAGGGTTAAACCTGGATCCTGTCATTGGAGATCCACGTTAGGTGCAGAGAGGCATTGGTTTAACCTGTCGATATATTTTCCCTTAGTTTATTGCTACGGCACAGAAACAATTTGAACTGCCTTTGTTGGAAGCTGAGCGCCTCGGGCGATGAGCCACCGCTCAATTAGATAACTCTCCTTGCGGTAATAGCATCAAGCTCTCTGCCTGCTTGTTGTAAAACTCCAATCTCCTCTGAATCTCCACCGTGGTGTGCCCGAACCTTTGCTGTTTGTGGTCTTTCCTATTCTCCCTTTCCCTCTTCAGGAAAAAAAAATAAATTGCATTTTCAGAAAATCTCCTTGGCTTTCCCATTCAGGCTCGTAACCTAGTCCCAGCCAAGGAAAGTTGTGTGAGTTCTGGTGGTTCAGACCAGCCTGCTGCTGCTCTGCAGCTCCCTGAATTCATCATCAACCACATCCTGAACAGGTTTGTAGCAGCCACACTGCTGATTTCCTTACAGTCTGTGAGCATTGAGTAAGGCTTTGCTCTGGTCCTGAATTTGGGGTTCACCTGGATATTAACCTGGAGTCTCCTTTTGCCCCAAGCACTCACCCTGTGTGGAGTACCTGCATGAGCAGTGTGGTGGTGGAAAGGTAGCTCTGGCCTTCAAGTTAAACCAAGTATTAGACTGGACACAGCCAAAAGGACCAATGTGGTAGGAGCAGGCTGAAGCTCAGATATGAATTTACAGCCCAGAGTAATTGTAAAGAGTCATTGCTCTTATGGACTTTACACACCCAGAGGTCTACAAGTCTCCGATATGACCTAACCCAATTAGCTGGCTGATTCACCTGCTATGATTCCCATCCTATGGGATTTAAAGAGTTTAAAGATGGGCTGTGGGTATAAACCAAACCATTAAAAGGGATCAATACAGAAGAGCAGCACCAAATGAGCTTGCCTCTATGAAACAGCTGGAATGGCTTCAGCCTCTCTTCTTCCTCTTTCCTCTGCCTTCCCTCTTCTCCTTTCCCTCAGCTCTTTGTGACCATTGTTAACCATCCTGGGAAGGTTGGACCTGCACCAGCAAAACCAGACCCTGAGCGGGTCAAAGAGCGGGACCAGGACCTGAGGTTTCTCACTACAAGCCACATCTCTGCCTGCTTTTCTGCAGAGTCCAGAAAAACAGCATTTATTAACCACTATTTATTTTAATATTAATACTATAGTTCACAGTCTCCTCCAAGGCTCTGCATTTGATGTTGTCCTGCTTGTCCCAGCTTCCCACTCCTCCTGCTCTCTGCCACCCCTCCCTGAGCTTTCTCATCCTGCTGGTTCAAATGCAGAAGAAATGCATCATTATCTTTTCTCTTTTAAAGTTCAGCTTTGCAGAGCTGAAAATGAGACTCCTCTCACAGAGGAGACAAATGCATTCCCAATAATGGACCCAGATGTAGCCTGGGTTTTATTTTCAGTGTGGGTCTGACAGGAAATGCGGAGCATGGGACGAGAGGAGTGATAAATGAAAAGGCCACGCCAGGTCATTTATTGTCACCCCCCAGCTGAGCGTGCAGCTGTTCTGGTCAGCGCTGTTGTACGGGCTGGCTGACACATGATGGGAATATCAGCCTGTGCATTTAGGCTTTCACATATTTTATTTCACTCTTTGAGTCCTGTCTTATTGAAAATTGACAACTTCTGAGATCTTCAGATCTCCTTCAGAACCGAGGGCGTAGGACCGTGTGTCTGCTCTTTAGGTGAGGAGCTAAAGCAAGCGCTAGCCACCTGCACGATATATTTATCTGCACTGAGCAGCCCGCTCCACGTGGCGTTATCAGGCGGCTCCGGTGGCTTCACTTGCTGCTGAGAGGGGCCCGTGGGCCTTGCCTGGGATGCAGAAATTTTAAAGAATTGAATAATGCCTCCTAGGACCCTGCAGCAAGGAGCTGAAATGTGACTACAGATGTGAACCAGCCCAACTGGATCATAGTGACGGCACTTGTGGCACTGCTCAGTGTGGCTCCCATGAGACCAATGGACCAGTATCAATCATCGAATCATAGAATGGTTTGGGTTGGAAGGGACCTTAAAGATCATCCAGTCCCAACCCCCCTGCCAGCAGCAGGGACACCTTCCACTAGACCACGTTGCTCAAAGCCTCATCCAAGCTGGCCTTCAACACTTCCAGGGAGGAGGCAGGCACAACTTCCCTGGGCAACCTCCAGTGTCTGACCACCCTCACAGTGAAGAACTTCTTCCTAATATCTCATCTAAACCTCCCCTCTTTCAGCTTAAACCCATTTCCCCTTGTTTTGTCATTAACTGTCCTTATTGATCTGTAACTGGAACAGGTCAGAGGTCTGGATGAAACCCTGCAGGGTTCCCTATTTTGTATCCCAGAGATATTTGGGGTACTAACTCTGAGAGTTTTAGGAGCTTTACTTCAGGAGTACTTTAAGAGTTCAACTTTCACCACTGGCAGGTTGGGAGTCCCTGTGGGTCACAGTTCTGTCATTTCTGTGGCTGTTTTAACCCCCATGGAAAGTTCAGTGAACTCTGAAGGGCTTTGTGTTCACTGTGCTTTTCTTACCATGCCTCTCTGCAGTTACAGACTCCAGGCTGTATGTGCCCAGCACAGCGTTGGCTTGCTGCTGTAGGGATCTGCCAAAGGGCTGGCTGCCTTCAGACACCCCATAATAAAAGACACAGCCAGCTGAAAAGATGTCCACAGTATATGTCTGCAAATAAAAAGCCTTTAATAGCAATAACACTTTTTCATACACCACCTTCCCCCCTCCCCCATTGTCATATTCAGCTGCCAGCCAGCATGAACATGGGGTTGGACGAGATGACCTTTAAAGGTCCCATCCAGCCCAAACTGTTCCATGACTGCTGACAGACAGAGCTGAAGTCACAGAACCCCAGAATGGTCTGGATTGGAAAAGCCCTTTCAGACCATCGAGTCCCATCATGAACCCAACACTGACCAGTCCCCTATGACTAACCCATGTCCCTCAGCACTGTGTCTACACCACTCTTCAATCCCTCCAGGGATGGGGACTCCACCACTGCCCTGGGCAACCCCTTCCAATGCCTCAGAACCCTTTCAGCAAAGAAATTCTTCCTCACATCCCATCTCAACTGCCCTGGCCACAACTGGAGCCCATTTCCTCTTGTCCTGTCCCTTGGGCCTTGGTTCAACAGACCCACCCCCACCTCTCTCCACCCTCCTTGCAGGGAGTTGGAGGGGGCAATAAGTCCATGGTCTTGTCAGGATGTCCTACACCTCACGCCTCCTGGCTTTGCCTTTCTGAGGATGGCAGCACAGCTTCACCTGAAGGCTGAAAAACAGGAAAACACCTGTGTAATTCAACGGGAAGGTGACACTCAGAGTCCAACAAAAACCTTTGGTCAGACCCTGAACTGGTGGGAATGGACGTTGCTGGTCTGGTTGGAACACGGTCCTGCTGTCCTTGCACAAGGCATTTAATTTCCCCTCAGGGAGAGGCCAGTGAAGCGCCTGCCTTGTTAATACTGTGCACACACTAAAAGAGCAGAGGAGCCTGTCCTGGTGCTGGCATCACACACGGGTGTTCCTCAAAACCTGGAGCAGGAGGAGGTGATCTGTCTTTCATTAACACGAAGCATGGTTGCACATCCCAGGATCTCCAGCACACAGTCCAGGTGGGGAGGGACTGGAGTGAGAGGTTGATATTTTCCACCCTTTCACCTGATGAAAGGTGCCTGCTTAGGAAAATGGACAGGGGCTTCTCTGTGGGTTTGTGTGTCCACAGCTGCAGAGCTGTGGCCAAGGGCAACAGCACTGAGCAGCCCCAAGAGCGTGCTCCCATGCAGAAGGGTCTGGGAAGTGCCTAACTTCATAAACCAGGTAATCAGGGGAATATCCCTCGAGTTTAGAGAGCCTGTAAATCCTGCTGAGGACTCAAAGGTTGGGTGCTGCCAGCATGAAGATATTGTGAAGCACCTTGGACATGGGTCAGCACCTGTGGCAGGCTGCAGGACATGGGGTGGCACGTGCGTGGTGGTGGTGAGCAGGCAGTCATGGTGGGGAAGGAGAGGGAGATAAGAGGGTATTGTGTCCTGAGCCTGCCTGTTAAGCAAGTCACAGGGCTTTTTCCTTGAAGACCACACCTCACTGCAGACTGACCACTCCATGGACAGACCGAACCACCGCTGGTGGGGACCCCCACCCTGGCCCCAGCCA
>NW_010336208.1:0-3391 GCF_000700745.2 Antrostomus carolinensis | reverse complement strand
CATTTGTGTAGATGCACTTCAGCTGGGCTGCCAGTCCCATCACCCTATTAGAGAGCGAAGCCCTAATTCTCTCCTGGTTATTCTTGGGAGCTTCTGTGGTTCCTGCCTCATCGAAACACCTCTTGTTGCCCATGCTGCATGCATTTGTGTAGATGCACTTCAGCTGGGCTGCCAGTCCCATCACCCTATTAGAGAGCGAAGCCCTAATTCTCTCCTGGTTATTCTTGGGAGCTTCTGTGGTTCCTGCCTCATCAAAACACCTCGTTTCTCTGCTGCCATCTGGATTCCTGTCTCTTACATCCTCTGGGACAGCAGATTTAAGGGCCCTGCTATCGCAGCACCCCTCAAACACTCATGTGCTGCCCCCAGCCTTGACTCCATTGAGGCTGGCTTCATCCCCTTCCCCCTTCCAATCTAGTTTAAAGCTCTTGTGTTTGTGCGTTGTTGAACTTCCATCACAGCAAGCTGCAGAGAGAGGAGAGGAGAGGAGAGGAGAGGAGAGGAGAGGCTTGGCCCACTTCCAGTTCCTCTGTCACAAAAGTGGCTGTGTTTCTAGCAGATTTGTTCTACATAAGCCGTAAAAGGAGAGCTTACTGCAGGAGAGATGAGGTGCAATTCTCTGCCTCTGTTATCCAAGATGGGTACAACTGACATTTCTGACTGTAACGCTCAACTCCAGGAATAAACAACAGATGATAAATGACTTTAATAAACAAAAAATGACACCCAAAGCAGCAAGGGGAAGAATAGTGCTAAATGATTATAGACTTGGGAGCTGAGGTCTGTCCAAGAACTAGTATCCCATGAGGTTGTCTCTGAGAAACAAAGGGATCACATGCTGCTGTTCTCATTGCAAGAAGCAATTGCTAGATACTGTCTAGCCTGGTCCCTAGGTTTTCCCTAGGTCTGGATAGTCCATGTCTATCCAATTCTTTTATCACAGGTCCCCTGTGTAATGGCATCAAAGTTCACTGGACTCCCACCATGTCCCATGAATTACCTAACAACTTCAGGGCTCCACGAAGGAAGCTGTTTCTTGGAGGATACTTGAAAGAACAAGAATGACGATGGAAACCTTGTTCCCCTCCATATTGGCATGGAGATTGCCGGTATTGCCCCACCTGTTGGCAAAGCTTCTCTGCTTCCCAAAAGGAAAATGGAAAGCTGGAACACTGTCTTGGAGTAAAGAGACAGGTGTCAGTGGAAAAAAATCCAAAGTTTTTTTTTTTCTCATTGACTGTGTTCATCTGAATGGAAAATCCAGGCAAGGAGACTGGGGAGCCTGCAGTTCACATTGCCAAGTCTCCTGGTTTCTAATTTTAGAACAAAGTAGTCCCCAACACTGCTTTTCCTAAACAACCCTGTTACACGTATTTTCAGAGGATGATTTCACAAGGTCTTGCAAAAGCAAGGACTGAGCAGACGTACATGCAAAATCTAAGAAGGAGAAGCAACTGTGTAAGTAAAAAACTATCATCCTTTATTATCAGGGTAGACCACAGAGTAGATACAATCAGCATTATTTTAGAAAGCACTGGCTTGAGTGTGCAACAGGGTTTGTACTCTCCTACAAGAGTGCAAAGGAAATAAACCTGACCTCCAGCCAAGTGACAGAAGGGGTACGGTGTTGGGTGTAAGGAGGTCTGGGTTCTGGGCCTGAGCAAACTATTCATCCTTTATGGACCTCTGTTTTTCCTGCCCATTCTTGCTGTCTAGATCGTCACATTTATCAGTCGTGTCGGTGCAGAGTCTGTCATGCTGCTCTTGCCACTACCGCAGTGTTGGACACCTTGCATCCTTTATATCTACACAAATAGGAAGCTGGTAGAGACTCCCTTGCTTTTAAACCCACTTTTGTTTCCTCATTGGCATATCAAGAGTTTCAAATCTTCTCTTTATTTATGTTGCAAAGGTTTCTGTTTAGCGGAAACCAGCCTTCCTTGCCAATGGAAAATAAACCCTTTTCAGGCAGTAGGTCACCTCTCTTTTGCACACCCGTTAAATAAGACCTCTTGAAGTTGCAATGCAAGTGGGTGGCTGTCTAGCAGCTATGACTAAGCTACGAGAGGATGTCATTATTGCCAGACTTGGCCCAGCTTAATGTCAACCAAGACATTGTGGGGGAAACCTGACTGCAAACAAAAGGGAAGCCAACTGCACTGTTTGTCCTTGTCCAAACGAAGGCAAACAGGGAAGATTTATAAACTGGATTTGTAAAATCCCTTCATTTCTATTATGATAAAGAGAGATGTTGGCTTCTATGGCATAAGCATTGGAAGCCAAGAACAGTGTTTTCCTTGGGCATGAGCCAAAGTTTTGGCTCTACTTTTCTTTCACCAAACATGAGCCCTCTGGGATGAGTCACTGGTTCTTATAGCTGGCTGGAGTCTGCTGAGCCAGGAAAAGGAGCTCTTGTTGCACAGAAAAGGAATCAGGAGATGATGTGTCATGGGGGACACATGGGAAATCGGCATCACTTCCCACAGCCAGCCAATGCAGATTGCATGCAGAGGACCTGCAGACCTGGAGGAGATGGAAATAAAGCCAGGACTCCTTGAGATCCACTGTGGTTTGGGTACCACATTTAATTTCTGGTGAGCATCTTAGAGTCTGTGTGGCTCCACCAAAAGCTCCACTTAGCAATTCAGGTTCTTAAATGAGCTGCAGTAATTAATTTCTGCAAACCTGGATCTCCAATCATCACCAACTCCTTGCTGCAACACATTAACCCTTTCCCCATCCACTCCCACCCCAGGAGAACCAGTGGAGTTCCACAAGAGGAGCATTTGGCTGGAGACCTCCGAGACAAGCAGGGTTGGGTTGGTTTTTTGGGGTTTTTTTTGTGGTTTGTTTTTTTTTTTGGGGGGGGGGAGATGACATTTCCTTTTGTTGTAAGATGTTGAATGAAAAAAAAGGATCCCAAGGGACAATTCAGTGAGTAAGAGTTGTGTGATCACTGGTGTCCAACGTCGACTTACGGAAACTACAGGATGAGGCAAATCTTTTCACTTCAGTCGCTGCTGTCAGTGCCGGGACATTAATTATTGCTAATGAACAGCACACCTTTTGTTAGTCAACAACTGAGCGAGCTATCCACAAAGCTGGCTCGCATGCTAGCGGTCGAGGGAGCCCTCATATCGCAGCCTTGGCACTTGGAGGATAAATACAAATCCATGTTCATGGTCAGAGCTGGGCGAGCGCTGCTCCTCGCAGGGGCTCAGCTTCACCACGGCTGTGCCCTGGCATGGCCGCACAACGGGGCCGTGCTGCTGTGTGAGGCGGCTCTCAGCTGCTGTTATGTGGAAGATAAAGAGATTATCCAGGTTAAGAAAAAATCACACAAATTCAGTAATAAGTGTGACCGGCCTGGGCAGGGTTTGGTGAGAAGCTA